>NC_085842.1:306879033-307171533 GCF_035594765.1 Anolis carolinensis | reverse complement strand
GTTCCCAGTCCCTGGGCACATACCCATTTGGCAAATGCGAATCTCCATGAATATGTGGAGACCACCTTTTGACAATCACTAGTCAAGAAAAGCATGACCTTGATAGAAGTCAACTCTTTAGACAAGCGATATTCGTAAGCATTCATGTAATGGCACACAGGTAACTCAGCTGTTAAACTGAAGAACCATGTCTTTGAACTGCCAAGGACAAAGACATATCACTACAAAAATATATTTGGCTAGCAGAGGATGGATGTTTCTTTAAAGCTGAAATTGCAGTTATAATTTAAACTAAAAACCTTTTAATTTAAACTAAAAACCTTTTAGTTTAAAATATGCACTGAGAGATTTAAAAAACAAAGTCTTATTTGAAAAATAACGTATCTTGTTTACTAATAAACATCTTGTATGAGCACACTTCTTATTGAAGTTTAGTTACAAATAGGATGTAGCTTCTCTGTGTTGAGTACACAGAGTATAATTCTTAATCAATAATCCATGGTCTTTAAGTATTCTTGTACTCACTGAAGTCCATAAGCATACTTTTATATTGAAGTCCAAACAACAACATACATGCATCCACCTCTACTGAGGTCTGATACCAAGGTGGATACAAAATGGATTCCTGAGTCTGAACATGCTCAGTACAATCACATGTCTATGGTCCCTCCCACACCAAAGAGGTACAGTCAAACTGGTAAATCAACATACACATAGAATACAGGTTAGCAAATGTATACATTAAGAAATAAATAGTGAGAGGCTTGAGAGGTTGCTACTTGCAACACTAGTCGCAATATTCAAGCCATAGGATTCCAGGGGTCTGCTCTAGCCATACGAGTCAAGCCTTAGGAGCTAGTATTTCAATTAAAATAAATGAGTTGACCTTCAAAAGGTGCCCCATGGCCACCCTGGGACTGAAAGAGATGGCGATGGGGAAGAATAATAATGAACTCGGCCAAAGGGGAGCACCTTCGGAACCTCTGATCTGGGTTGCAAATACCCCGCCGTCAAAATGTGTGGGGTTTGCACCCCTGGATGCATCTCGCCTGACACCCCTCGCCTACTTTCTACTATAGACCCATGAGTCCCCACGGGAAGATAGGCGGGATATACATAAATAATAATAATAATACTTATTATTATTATTATTATTGGCTTCTACTATAGAGAGTCATGAGTCCCCACGGGAAGATAGGCGGGATATAAATAATAATAATAATAATAATAATAATAATAATAATAATAATATTTATTATTATTATTATCGGCTTCTACTATAGAGAGTCATGAGTCCCCACGGGAAGATAGGCGGGATATACATAAATAATAATAATACTTATTATTATTATTATTATTATTATTATTATTATTATTATTGGCTTCTACTATAGAAAGTCACAAGTCCCCACGGGAAGATAGGCGGGATTATATATTCTATAATACTTCATAGAATCATAGAACAGTAGACTTGGAAGAGACCTCATGGGCCATCCAGTCCAACCCCCTGCCAAGAAGCAGGAAAACGCGTTCAAGGCACCCCCGACAGATGACGATCCAGCCTCTGCTTAAAAGCCTCCATAGAAGGAGCCTCCTTCTTTACTTATTATTATAATACTTATTATTATTATAATTATTATTATAATTGGCTTTTACTATAGAGAGCCATGAGTCCCCACGGGAAGATAGGCGGGATATACATAAATAATAATAATAATAATAAGTATTACAATTATTATAATTGGCTTCTACTATAGAGAGCCACGAGTCCCCACAGGAAGATAGGCGGGATATACATTATTATTATTATTATTATTATTATTATTATTATTATTAATAATAATAATAATAATAATAAGCTTCCCTTTCTCCCTTCTTGGGTTGAATGTTCAGCCCGGGGGGCGGGGGAGAGAAAGTCCCCCAAATCTTGCTCCCTTTGAGCAGATATTCTGCTGGGAGTGGATTTCCCCTTTGTGCAAAAGGATCCCAAGGGTGAAAACAGTTCGCCCCCACTTCAACTGCCCTGGCCCAGTGCTATGAGATCCTGGGGTTTATAGCCTAGGCTGGCATTCTTAGAAGCCTTTCTTATTTCTCCAAGTCCCAAAGTCGGGTTGAGTGGCCTTCGTTGTCTCAGAGGGCCCTTCTACACAGTCCTTATATCCCAAGGTTATCTGCTTTGAACTGGATTATATGGATCTGGGATCCGATCCTGGGATATAAGGACTGTGTAGGAAGGGCCTGAAAGAGCTGCATCCGATCTCTCGGGTAAAGGACGCGCGTGGAGATGGAGGCGTGGGTGCTGGGGTCGAAGAAGACTCGGGGGAGGGAGGGAGGGAGAGAGAGAGAGGAAAGGACAAAAGCCCTCTTCCTATGAATTATTAAAAGAAAGCTCGGCCGGAGGGAGAGCTGAGAGAACGGGCACCTTTGGGGCTGGGAGGGTGTTTGAGGGACAAGTGACCCTATGATCGGAGTGGGAAAGGCAGCCGGGAAAGAAAAAGAGAAATTAGAAAGGGAAGGATACTGAGGCATTGAGTGAAAAGTTTTCATTTATTTATGGGTAGAGGAAAACAGTGCCCATTTCTCAAATGTATAGTATAGAATGCCCCAAGTCTGGCTTGTCAAGGCAGTCCTCTTTCTATGTATGGTGGTGAAATCTACAAGGTAAGATTATCAGAAGATAACCAGAACATTTAAAATGCAAATTAAATGGGTCCCAGTAAGAGGGGCGACCTAGAAGACAAGGTGACCAAACCAAGGCTATCATACTATGGACATATCATGAGATTATATGACTCACCAGAAAAGGGACCAATGTGTTGTCGAGGAATCACTGGACTGCTGTGAATTTTCCGGGTTGTATGGCCATGTTCTAGAAGCATTCCCTTCTGACGTTTCGCCCACACTCCTAGCAGGCATCCTCAGGGGTTGTGAGGTATATTGGAAACTAAACAAGCGAGGTTTGTATATCTGTGGAAGGTCCAGGGTGGGAGAAAGAACTCTTGTCTGTTGGAAGTGTGAATGTAGCAATTAATCACCTTGATTAGCATTGAAAAGCCTTGCAGCTTCAAAGCCTGGCTGAGTCCTGCCTGAGGGAACCCTTTGTTGGGAGGTGTTAGCTGACCCTGATTGTTTCATGTGTGGAATTCAACTGTCTTCTGAGTGTTGGTTTTTAAATTTACTGTCCTGATTTTAGAGGTTTTCAAATACTAGCAGCCAGATTGTGTTCATTTTCATGGGTTCCTCAATTCCCTTGTAATTGATGAACCAACTTGGACACAGCATATTATTTGACAACACAGAAATGCTGAACCACTCAAACATCCATTATATCGGACTACACAGAGAAGCCACTGAAATCCACAAGCAGGTGGACAATTTCAACAGAAAGGAGGAAACCATGAAAATGAACAAAATCTGGCTACCAGTATTTTAAAAACCCTCCAAAACTAGGACAGTGAATAAAGAACAACACTCAGAAAACAGGGACATTCCAGACAGGAAACAATCAGGGCCAACTAACACCTCCCAACAAAGGATTCCCACAGGTAGGAATAAGCCAGCCTTTGAAGCTGCAAGGTTGTTCAATACTAACGAGGTGGTAAAAGGTAAAGGTAAAGGTTTCCCCTGACGTTAAGACCAGTCGTGTCCGACTCTGGGGGTTGGTGCTCATCTCCATTTCTAAGCCGAAGAGCCGGCGTTGTCCGTAGACACCTCCAAGGTCATGTGGCCGGCATGACTGCATGGAACGCCGTTACCTTCCCGCCGGAGCGGTATCTATTGATCTACTCACATTGACATGTTTTCGAACTGCTAGGTTGGTAGAAGCTGGAGCTAACAGCGGGCGCTCACTCCGCTCCCCGGGTTTGAACCTGGGACCTTTCGGTCTGCAAGTTCAGCAGCTCAGCGCTTTAACACACATCGCCACCGGAGGCTTCAATAATCAAGGTGATTAATTGCAATATTCACACTTGCCTCCAACAGGCAAGAGTTCTTTCTCCCACCCTGGACCTTCCACAGATATGTAAACTCCCCACTGTCCTAGTTTTCAAAAGACATCACAACCTCTGGGGATGCCTGCCATAGATGTGGGTGAAACGTCAGGAGAGAATGCTTCTAGAACATGACCATACAGCACGGAAAATCGACAGCAATCCATTGATTCTGCCCATGAAAACCTTTGACAACCTAAAGGGAACAGTGTTCGGTGGGACAGAAGGCAAGGAGGAAAGGAGGGAGGCGCATTAGAAATGGAGAGACTTAGTCCAGAAGCCACAGTCCTGAGTCTGCAAGGCCAAGGGCCTGTTGGGGAGAGCGAGATCGCCATCAGTCATCTTAGAAGGCAATCCACAGCAACCCTGGTCCATTTGAGAGGCGCGTTTAGGTGATGATTTTGCAAAAATGGCTGTCTGTGTATATTCCCTTCTCCTTCCCCCACCCGCATCTCCTTTTTTCCCCTTCTCCCTCCTCTCGCATTTATTAAAAATTCATGCTCAACCCCCACAGGGCGAGCTGGGCCGCTGGGCCGGGCTCATTTCTTTACATATTTAATGTCTCTTTGGGCTGTTTGCCCAAGCAGAAACCCGCTTGGAAAAAGGCAAAGGCGAGTCAGAGAAAGAGAGGGGGGTGGAAGAGAAAAATCGGTAGGTGCCCTTTGGTAGTTTATATATTCCCTCCCAAAAAGCACAAAGTGAAAGCAAACAGAAAAAGCTAATAATACTAATAATACGAATGATACGAATAGCTTTTTGTGTTTGTGGGCTTTTTGTGCTGGCGAGGAGGGGTCTGTCGCCTTGGGTCGCCTTCCCGACGAAAAGGAAACCCGTGAGTTAATTGTTTTCACCTTTGCGATAAATATCACTTATGCAAAAACAGGCCCCGCCAGGTCTTCCCACTTCCTCGCAGCGGCATCCTCCCCCTCCTCTCATCTCCCCAGCCCGAATTTTAACGATTTTTCAATTAGAGGGGAGAGAGAAAGAGGGAAACATCACAAGAGGAGCCGTGGGGGGAGAAGAAGGACGGAGGAGCCCGAGAAAAGATGCTCCATTGATGCAAACACTCCTCTGGGGAGAAGGTGGCGAAAGGGCTGAGCCCTGGCCCATCCGGAGGAGAAGCCTGCCTGCTGGTTTCTCCAGAGGAGAATAAGAGGAGGGGGATTAGCAGAGCCCTGGCTTCCTCCATTAACACCCGGTGTTCCTTAATGATCCCTCCTCCTGTTCCCTCAAGGGAGAAAGGAGGAGAGGAAGGAAGGAAGGAAAGAGAGGAGAGGAAGACCTTCAACCCAGGCGAGATCTTTCCCTCTCTTCTCCTGCTCACCCAGCTCTCAATGCGTCGTGAGGAATTTGGCGTAATTCTTGGGTGTCATGAGAGAATCATGCGTGGAAAGAGGGTTGTTGTATGTCTTTCGGGCTGTGTGGCCATGTTCCAGAAGTATTCATGGCCACACAGTCCGAAAGACATACAACAACCCTGTGATCCCGGCCATGAAAGCCTTCGACAACACATGCGTGGAAAGCTTTACAAAGAAGAACAAAACAAAACAAAACTATAAACGGAGCATTTATTCAATTAAACAATACCACTACCAGGTTGCTGTGAGTTTTTCGGGCTGTATGGCTATGTTCCAGAAGCATTCTTCATTGATGTTTCTCTTGCATCTATGGCAGGCATCCTCAGAGGTTGTGAGGTTTGTTGGAAAGTAGGCAAGTGGGGTTTATATATCTGTGGAATGCCCACGTTGGGAGAAAGAACTCTCGTCTGCTTGAGGCAGGTGTAAATTTTGCAATTGGCCACCTTGATTAGCATTGCATAGCCTTTCAGTTTCAAGGTCTGGCTGCTTACTGCCTGGGGGAATCCTTTGTTGGGAGGTGTTAGCTGGCCCTGACTGATTCATGTCTGGAATTCCTCTGTTTTCTGAGTGGTGGCTTTTTAAAAAAATTGCTGTCCTGATTCTAGAGGGTTTTTTTAATACTGGTAGCCAGATTTTGTTCATTTTCATGGTTTCCTCCTTTCTGTTGAAATTGTCCACATGTGGGTTCTCTGTGTAGTCTGTAGACAGACAATCTCAACAGAAAGGAGGAAACCATGGAAATAAACAAAATCTGGCCACCAGTATTAAAAAAAACCCTCTAAAACAGAGGAATTCCAGATAGACAGGGATTCCAGACATGAATCAATCAGGGCTAGCTAACACCTCCCAACAAATGATTCCCCCAGGCAGTAAGCAGCCAGACCTTGAAACTGCAAAGCTATTCTATGCTAATCAAACAGACAAGAGTTCTTTCTCCCACCCTGGACATTCCACAGATATATAAACCCACTTCCCTAGTTTCCAACAGACCTCACAACCTCTGAGGATGCCTGTCATAGATGTGGGAGAAACGTGAGGAACATGGCCATAAAGCCCACACGTTCCAAAACTCACAGCAACCCAGTGGTTCCTGTCATGAAAGCCTTCAACAAAACCACAACCCTTAAAATCCCATAGCACTGAGCCATGGCAGTTACAGTGGTTTCAATCTACATGCTTTCTGTACTGTCTCTCCACTTGGCAGGCTAGCAAGGCAAATGTTTGTAAAGAAGGTTTCCCAATCTCATTTTTGCTGGTAACAAGCACACACCTAGGTGACAGGAGTTCTCCCCTCACTTGTTTAAAATTATAGATCATCTTTTTTAATTAGCCATTTGCCTTTTTTGTTTACCCTAAGGCTTCTTCCAGGCCCCTGGACCAAAAGGCCTCTCTAGAAATCAGGGTGGATGTGCCTGACTTTTACCTAAAATGATTTAACCTCCAGATGTGAATATTCTTCCTAATCCTAAAGCAACCAGATGTTGATGCCATGCCCATCAATTATGGAATATCCAGAACTATCCGACCAGTAATATATGGCAGCACTAGAGGAGTCAGGCTTAAGCACCTTTAAGCCCCATTGATTGCAATGGGAAGATTTAAAAACAAGGTCCAGCCCCTTTGCCATTGGAATCAATAGGACTTGCAAATGTTTAAACAGAGGCTGAATCATGCCTGTGTTTGCTCATCGTATTTGTTTCATTGAACACATGCCCATTTATAGATTTTTCTAATAGAGTTTGTTTTCTTCTTTTTAAAGCTTTTCTTGTACTATTTTGTATTACACTGCAATTTTCATACCATTAGCTGGCTCCAAGAACCTTGAGGCAGGGGAGATAGGAAGCATACATTGGGATGTGTTCTAGGCATAAAAACACAGAAGATTAAAGTACAAAGATACATATATAATTGAATACTAAAGTCAGGATTGTCCATAGTATTATTTACATGTATGGCTGGGAAAGCTGGGCAGTGAAGAAAGCTGATAAGAGGAGAATCAATTCATTTGAAATATGATCCTGCAGGAGAGTTCCTGATCTGCCAAAATAACCACTAAATGGTTCTGAGAGCACATCAAGTTTGAATTTTTCCTAGAAACCCAGATGACTACATTGAGTCATCTATAGTATAAGCAAACTGAACTCATTCGAAAGGACAGGAATACTTGGCAAGGTATAAGACAAGGCCCAAATACTCTAATTGTACCAGATCCTGTTTGATCTTGGAAGCTAAGCAAGATAAGTCCTGCTTAGTATTTGGATGGGAGGCCACCATCAAATACCAGGTGCTATGGGCTAAGTTTCAGCGGAAGGAACTGGCAAAACTGCCTCTGAATATTCCTTGTCTAAGAAAACCCTCTGAAATTCATAGGGTAGCCATAAGCCAATAGGCAAGTTGAAAGTGTACACACACACATACTCAAGGTAGATGACAGTAGGAAAAGAGGAAGACCATATCTATATATATAAAAGGGTAATGAAATTTCGGCCTAGGACAAAACAACAAAACTACACATCCCAGAAACACCAAACTTGGCAGCACAACCCCTCATCCATGCCTCTAGGTTCATACAACAAAAAGCTCCAAAAACTCCAGAAAACGGCCAGGCTTTGAGACTGCAAGGCTATTCACTGCTATTCCACCTGGCCAACAAAGGATTCCCATAAGTCACAGCAACGTGTGGCCGGGCAATGCTAGTTACCTTATAGTCTTGCTCATATAGACTTAATCGAAGATGTCATGGTCCTGAATTTATAAGATCTGAGGAGGGTTGTTAATAGGATGATTTACAGGTTTCTCATTTATAGGATTTCCATTTTGGAATCAATTTGATGGCAACTAACAAACAACAATAGCAACAACCAGAATCAATGGCTTAAGGTACCCAATGAATACAATTATATCTGGGAGTTTCTCCACACTCATTGAAATGGCTGAGAGATACTAAAGAATTTAACAAGGTCCTTATCAACTTATCTTGATAAGGAAATTCATAAAAGGTATTATCCATTCATTTTAGGATATTTACAAAGAGATCCAGGATAGGCCATTGTGACTGCTATAGCCAGCATCTCAAAACTATGTTTATCTCATGTAAGCTGCAATTTACACATCACATTAGTGCTAGCGGTTAAGCACTATTAGTTTGGAGATCATTAAAATAACTAGGTTTACAAAGCTAAGTAGGTGTTTTGGGGAGCAATTCCCAATGATGCTATGGCTACCTATTTCTGAATGATTGTGAAACATCTGTGTCTATAGACAGTGTCCATTAGTTTCTTACATTTGAAATGTATGGATCTAAAGATGTTTAATGGCTGTATTCAGAAGCAAAATTATTCCATAATATCAATAGAAAGGGAATGAAATAGCCTGAATTAACATGAAAGAATAATGACATTATTCTGCATGTCTGTGAATGCATTATGTAATTTGTAAATTGCTTTAAGGTCTGGGATACAAAACATAAGCAATCCATAAACATTTGGACTAAGAGGATGGTGGATTTTTTATTTGGAGATCTTGAAACAGAGGTTGGATGATTATTTATTTTACAAGGGAGCTTTATTTGTGCATTTCTGGACTAGACTATTTTTGCTGTACTTTCTAAATATGATTCTGATTTAACTGCCCCAACTTAATAAATACAACAATGCTCATTCTAAGAGTTCTAAAATGGATTTGTTTTGAATTATATGTTTACATCTGCACACATGCATGCCATGTTTGATAGATATGTGGAATTGCACCTAAATAATTGTTCCAGTTATGATTATACCCATTTAAATGAGCGCCATGCAGAAGGAGCTCATAGAAAACCAGGGCTAACTGCAATTGCCTAAAGCAGATCAGCGTACTTATTGTATATTGATTTCCTCACCAAAGGTGAAGAAAACTGTTCAACCAACAGCAGTGACTATGTCTTTAATGAAGAGTTCCTTTACTAAGGCTCATGTATAAGATTGCTGATGCATTGCATTCCTTCTCTTTTAGACATGTCATGGAGTGAATACCAAATTAAGTCTGGATTTGTACACTGGCCTCTGATTCTTATTCATGCTATAAACATTTGTTATAAGATAAGTAAGGAAAATATTATAAGTAGGTTATTCTTAAACATATAGTCACACTTAAGGCTGTTTATATAAATATACAGAGATGCACATACAAACAGCTTCCCCACCTTTCACAAGGTACCATGTTTTATAATAGCAGCATGCATTATATTCTGTATTTTGAACAGGACATCCAAAATTAATTTTGACTCATTACATAATTTGGTACATAGTATATTATTATTATTATTATTATTATTATTATTATTATTATTATTATTATTTCATACTAACATAACCCTATGAATTGAGGTAAGGAACAACTATACAAGGAGGAGAACAACAGCATATGTTAACACTTAAGCTTGTTTATGTGTTTATATGCATAAAAATGCATATAATATACATACTATGTTTAAACTTAAGTCATTCTTGGCTTCATTCTGGAACATAAAGCCAAGAATGGGGAAAATAGTTCAAATAAAAATAGAAATTTCCAAATCTAGACATGGACTATAAATATTCCAATAATTTAGCTTTGTTTTATGGGTGACTCGAATGTTTGTGGACATTCTTTTGCCATCTTATTAGGACAAATAGTTGATGCCAAAATATATAATTTAAATATTGGTGTGTGTGTGTGTGTACACATGTGCACACCTTCGTCCAATTGATTTATGGCAGTCCCATGAATGTACTAAGTAATTTTACATATCCTAATGAATAAAGGATATTAATCAGCAGATTGCATAAATTTAATTAGCATATGAACAAAAAATCAGTAGATGATTTAAAACCAACTCTTTAGCCCCAGTTCATCCAAATCCATTAACACGTGAGATTACAAAGAGGTAAATCCATTTGAATCAATGAGTCTACTCTCGTGGAAATGACCAATAATACAATTTAGGCTATAGTGCTGATTTTGGAGGCTTTGAAATATCTTATAGCTCAATCTTGAAAATAAAGAAACTTAGATACTAGTGAAGGTAGCAGCAAGTACCTGGGAGTAGGTATGCATACAAATCCAATTGTGTTGCATATAAATGAAATAAATGAACAAATATAGAACAATTAAGTGAAATAAATACATAAATTGGAAACTGCACACACAGGTCTGTTTGACAATAGGCAGAAGCTGCTTTCTGACTGCCAAAGTATGTTGCCTGGTGAAGGTGGTGAATCTTCCCTTTTTCATTTCCATTTGCCTGATGCAGCTACATACAAGGATCAAATGGTTAAGGATACACATAAGTGTCCCCTTAACCTTTGCATTCTGATTGATTAAAAAAAAACTGATCCTTCACCAAATAGCCAACCAGTCACACTTAAGAGACAAAGCTTGTATTGATCAATATAATTATCCAAATGAACAGAGTTTTAGCTTATTTCCCCTTCTGTCTTTCTGTTTATGTACACACAAACACACAGAATTTATTTTAAATGTTTATTTATTGAAATTATTCCTGAACATTTTCCCAGAATGGGAGATGTATAGTTTATCATGCATGCACACACAACAAACTCTATTTTATATATTCATGTTATTAACCAACATAACTATTTAAATGTTGCAGTTAGAGTCATCCAGCTTCTATTTTGTCCTTGCACACAGACAAATATATATACAATCCTTTAATTGATTGGACACTTGATTCCGATAGCTATAATAAAATCATATAAATGTGTCTGTTCCTTCTTCCAATATGAGTTCTTTCAAAACCTCAATTTCTGATATTGTCTATGATTCTGAAACAGTGGGACCATAATATTCTTTAATTTGGCTTTATCAGGAATGCTGAATGCTGTGACTGACAAGTAGCATGTGACGACTGAGCAATTAACTCAGTTTATAGGTATTTGGAACAATGTGAAAGTCCTACCTGTTGAAGAATTATTAAACCATACTGTGAACTTCCTCTTGGTCCACAGTGCAACCTTCTTGGGTAAATCCCCTTATATTGATACTATTCCAATTACAGAGATTGGTAAATCAAAAGCATAGCTTATACATGCATAGCTAACAGATCCCTGAAGTAGAATTTAAATCTAGAATGTCTATTATCCTCTCGAGTGCCTTGGATGCTTATATTTATACAAAGCACTTAATGAAAGGAAGATTTAGTGCAGGATGGCAGGACTCTTGATAAAATAGAAGCATAACATAGAAAACAGGCCTGAGTGGAAATCCTTTCACCTACCAGATGCTTTAAAGGCCAGCTGCCCCATCCCTGGCCATTTCTTATATTTCCTGATAGTTCAAGAGTTTGCCATCCAAAACATATGGAAGGCAAAAACATTCCTTACCTTGAGATGGATTCCTTATGCCAAGTTAGACCATTATTGGCTCTTTTAAGTTCAGGTGAACATTGTCTGGATCTTCAGATATTGCTTGACCATAATGGGTTGCTGTGAGTTTTCCAGGCTGTATGGCCATGTTTCAGAAGCATTCTTTCCTGACATTCCACTCACATCTATGGCAGGCATCCTCAGAGGTTGTGGGGTATATTGGAAACTAGGCCAGTGAGGTTTATATATCTGTAGAAGGTCCGAGGTGGGAGAAAGAAGTAGCTGACAAGTAGCTCCAAAATAGGACAGTAAATAAAGAACAACACTCTGAAAACAGGGGAATTCCAGACATGAAACATTCAGGGGCAGCTAACACCTCCCAACAAAGGATTCCCCCAAGCAGCAAGCAGTCAGACCTTGAAGCTGCAAGGCTTTTCAATGCTAAGTGATTAATTGCAACATTCACACTTGCCTCCAACAGACAAGAGTTCTTTCTCCCACCCTGGACCTTCCACAGATAGAAACCTCACTGACCTAGTTTCCAACATACCTCACAATCTCTGAGAATGCCTGCCATAAATGTGGGTAAAATGTCAGGAGAGAATGCTTCTGGAACATGGCCATACAGCCTGGAAAACTCACAGTAACCCAGTGATTCCAGCCATTAATGCCTTCAACAAAACTTCCAGAATTTCTCACCATCCCCACAGTCTAAACTAGTGTGGTTATAAGTAGGAATTCAAAAAGGCGTAGTCCAGAAAAGGAACTTTTGTGCCAGTCTTCAGTGAATGCCCAGGAAAGAGGTACAGGTTGAGTATACCTTATTGTAATTGCTTACAATAAGTGTTCTGTGTTTTCATTTTTTAAAAATTGTATTTTGGAATACCTGTATTTGCATAAATGCACACAGGAAGTTATTTTGGAGATGGGAACTCATGTATAACCATGAAGTTCACGGATGTTTTATATATGCATCATACACATAGCCTGGCGATAATTTGATATACAATATTTAAAATCATTTTGTGCATGAAATATTATGCACAGGGTCTCATTAGGAGAAAGCAAAGGTATCGCTATCTCAGCCACCCAGATGGACAGTTTTTAATTTTGGAGGATTTCCAATTTCATAATTCTGGATAAGGGATGCTCAACCAGTAGTGGCAGGTTTGTTCCCAGTAGCCCTAACTGGCACACCAATGGGTAGGAATGCTGGGAGCTGCAGTTTTTATCCCTTTGTGACTTTGAATCTTTGAGCCTGTGTCCCTCAGTATAAATGCACTGGGTTGGGATACATGTCTACATACGTGCATGCTTACTTTACATTAAAACAGGTGTGGGAATCATTTAGCTCTTCAGATGTTTTGCACTGCAACCCCCAGCACTAATAATCAGCTATGCTGGCTAGGGGTGATGGAAATTGCAATCCAACATGTGAAAGGCCACATGTTTCTCACTAAATTGAACAGAAATAAATTTGTGTCTGTGAATTTTAAAAATGTTTTATCCTCCTTTGGCCCAGGTGCCAGTTCCATTCTTCAAAATACTGTAGACCATTTTTTAGTTGGATCTTCTGTTTGTAAAAGTAGACAAGAGCTCCTTTGAATTGTTTGGCACACATTTCCAGGAAAATGCTGATATTTGAATCAGAGTCATAGGTCAGCAGAATGGTACAGATGTGCCTGAAGGTTCTTTGTCTGCATCCTAGTGAAAAAAAGAAGCTCAGATAACAGTAACACAGCTGAGAAGGACCAGCAGTTTCCCAACTGCTGTCACCCAAAATAGGCAACCCTGGGCAAAAAAGACCCAGGGATCTAATTGAGGGACATGTGTTCTAATTCATATCATTATATGATTGTTCAGTTTGTTTAAATAATGGTTATAATTGTATCTGTCAGGGGATTTTATAATCCACTCTGTGATTGTGTTCAGGTTATTAATTTAATGACCAGATACCCTTAAAAAAATCTATGAGATAAAAGTTCTTTGTGCTGTCAGTTTTATATCTGTTTATTATAGATTGTAAAAGGCATCATTAAATAATAACAATTAACAACAGTAAGAAAACATCTTACCTGGACACATCTCCATTGAAGGCATTTTACTTTCACCTCACAACCATGACCCAACAAACAAACTATTGTTTTGGCCTGTGCAATTGTGTGTGTCTTCCAAGAGGAGATTTCCATGCCCAAGTCACCTGTAGCTCACTGGACCATTCCTGGTCTCAACATGTAACACATTCATCATTATTATGACAAACAGATCATATGATGGAGTGTTATTTTTATGTTTGAGGTACAGCAGCAAGTAATGGGCTAGTGACAAATTTGCTCCAGTCTTTCATAGAGAACTTTATTAAGGAGATACAGATATTTTCTGTAAAGGTCAGACTGAAAAACTGGAATAGTAGCATCACTAGGATTGGTGTCACCACCATGGACTAGCTTGGTACCACAATATTGTAGCTAAAATGCTAGAAAATTGAATAAAATGGGCAACTATTTTTAAAAGCAGCAATAAAAACAACAATGTGCTTCTTACACGTGCAGACAAAACTAAAGTAGAGTCTCACTTATCCAAGCCTCGTTCATTTTCATGGTTTCCTCCTTTCTGTTGAAATTGTCCATATGCTTGTGGATTTCAATGGCTTCTCTGTGCAGTCTGACCGAATGGTCCAGCATTTCTGTGTTCTCTAATAATAAGCTGTGTCCAACTTGGTTCATCAAGTCCTCTGCTATGGCTGACTTCTCTGGTTGAGTTAGTCTCTAATGCCTTTCATGTTCCTTGATTTGTGTTTGAGCAAGTTGGGTTATCTAGCAATCATGCATGCATTTTCAATGAGGGATGGTTTATGTAGTTAGTTTTGTTTGTTGCTTAGTAACCTGAGCCAAGCTGCATTCCAAAGTTGATGGCACCATTTTAAGGGTTGCGCATGTGAAGTGAAAAAGGGGAGTATCCTTTCTGGGGACACACAGGAAGTGATGTACACCTTTAGAATTTGGGGCTTAAAAAGAGGAGACTCTCTTCCTGCTCTCTCTCTGCTCTTCCTGTTTTGTTGATCCAGCCATGCCATGCTGATGTTACTTTTTTGTTAAGAGATATGTAGTATCTTGAACTGTATTCTTTTGGGAACTAAGATGTTTTTGCCTGTATGACCATCATCATACAAGATTGTGAGTCAACATATTTTTACTATTTTACTTTTGATGTCTCTGATGCTTATTTTATGCGCATGACTCTAAAGAAAAAGGGAGGCTGGCTATTTTTGCTTTTTCTCACCTCTGCTCACATAAACCCCTAGTCTTCTGCATTTTTGCTACTCTGCATCAATATCTAACCATAAAGGTAAAGGTAAAGGTTTCCCCTGATGTTAAGTCCAGTCATGTCTGACTCTGGGGATTGGTGCTCATCTCAATTTCTAAGCTGAAGAGCCGGCGTTGTCCGTAGACACCTCCAAGGTCATGTGGCTGGCATGACTGCATGGAGCGCCGTTACCTTCCCTCTGGAGCGGTACCGATTGATCTACTCACATTGGCATGTTTTCGAACTGCTAGGTTGGCAGAAGCTGGAGCAACAGCGGGCGCTCACTCCGCTCCCCAGATTTGAACCTGGGACCTTTTGGTCTGCAAGTTCAGCAGCTCAGTGCTTTAACACACTTCACCCCCAGGGCTCTATCTAACTATATTGGTATCATAATCCTAACAGGTTATGAATATACAGTAGAGTCTCACTTATCCAACATTCTGGATTATCCAACACATTTTTGTAGTCAATGTTTTCAATACATAATGATATTTTGGTGCTAAATTCGTAAATACAGTAATTACTACATAGCATTACTGAGCATTGAACTACTTTTTCTGTCAAATTTGTTGTATAACATGATGTTTTGGTGCTTAATTTGTAAAATCATAACCTAATTTGATGTTTAACAGGCTTTTCCTTAATCCCTCCTTATTATCCAACATATTTGCTTAGCCAATGTTGGATAAGTGAGATTCTACTGTATTCCTAATAGAGCAATGCTGCGTTTGGTGGTTCCTGCAGATGTGAGAGCGGAACAATGGCTTCAAACTACAGGAAAGGAGATTCCACCTGAACATGAGGAAGAACTTCCTAACTGTGAGAGCTGTTCAGCAGTGGAACTCTCTGCCCCGGACTGTGGTGGAGGCTCCTTCTTTGCAGGCTTTTAAGCAGAGGCTGGACGGCCATCTGTCGGGGGTGCTTTGAATGAGATTTTCCTGCTTCTTGCAGGGGGTTGGACTGGATGGCTCATGAGATCTCTTCCAACTCTATGATTCTATGAGAGGATCCCTCTTGTCCTTTGCTGAACGTAGCATTTGTTGGATTTTCTTTGTGGGTCTGCACATAGTGTGTATGTTGTTGTCGAAGGCTTTCATGGCCGGGATCACAGGGTTGTTGTATGTCTTTCGGGCTGTGTGGCCATGTTCCAGAAGTATCCTCTCTTGATGTTTTGCCCTTTAGGCAATGGGAGGTTAGAGAATGAAAGTCATCATTGTTCCAGTGGGCCATTTGCTGATCCTGAACCAATGCCAGTTGAGCATTGCCTAAAGTTCTCCAATAGGTGATGATGTACAATCTCAGACTACTAAAAGTATAGACCTTATAAGACATTTTATAGGGAATGGGTGTAGTTTATAAATTAGTTTATCCATACCTCACAACCTCTGAGGATGCCTGCCATAGATGTGGGCGAAACGTCAGGAGAGAATACTTCTGGAACATGGCCACACAGCCCGAATGACATACAACAACCCTGTGTATGTTGTGTTTCTCCATCAGCTTCCCTATGCGGTCAATGGTTCCGGCTGTTAGGAATTGTGCGGGGTTGACGTCCAAAACACCTGGAGGGCCGAAGTTGGCCCAGGCCTGGTTGAGAGGCACTTTCCTCCCTCCTCTCTCTCCTCCTCTATTTGTTTCTATTTATGCCCGCCTGCCTCCCCTCCCTTCCCCTGCCCTCCCCCCGCTGCGGTTGTGTCACTTTCTCGAGCCGATGTGTGTCTATGGAGGCGGATCGATGCTGATAATGTTGCGAAGATTAAAAGCGCCTTAATGCGGGCCACAAACAGAAGAGAGGAGCTTGCCCGCCCCCCGCCCGCATTGATCGGCAGAGGAACCCGAGCGCCGGCGCCTTTCCAGGAAGAGCCAGGCGGGGATTGGGCTGGGCTGGGGGGGGGGGGGGGTCGCCGCCTTTCCCAGCAGAAGAAGCCGAGACTCCAGCCCCCCCCCCCCCCCCCCCAGACTCCCATCTTTCCCTCCTGCCTCTTCCAGCCCAGTCTTCCCTTGGGTCCCCGCAGACAACGCCTTGCTTCCCCGAAGCCCCAGGTTCAAACTGAGTCTGGCAAATCTAATCCCTTGAAGGCATGGTGGAAACCTGGATTCGATTTTTATCATCATCATCATCATCATCATCATCATCATCATCATCATCATCATCATCAATGTATTTATGTATAACCGGCTTTCCTCACTTAGAGTGCAGTTAGGAACGATGCAGTTTGGCACGATTTTAAATGCCATCACAACGCTGTGGAATCACGGGAGTTGTAGTTTTTCAAGGCCTTTGGCCTTCTCTGCCGAAGAGTGCTCGCCAAACTGCAATTTCCATTATTCCAAAGCACTTTTTGGAATGAGAGAGAAAAAATCGCATCATCATCACCAGCACCACCAAAAATGATAAATGACTCAAGCTGTAAATAGTTTTGAGGACACATTTCAAAGAGGGTTTGGGCACTGGAGCCTCAGCGAAAAAAATATTTTGAAGCTTGGGATCAGGCCCCTCCTACATTCATATAATTCAGTTCAAAGTAGATAATCTGGATTTTATATGGCAGTGTAGAAGTAGCCTCCAAGACTACTTCTTCGGCCCTAAGTTTTGTTGCTTAAAACCCTAGTGCAAGCCTGGGCAAACGTTGGCCCTCCAGGTGTTTGGACTTCAAGTCCCACAATTCCTAACAGCCTCAGGCCCTTTCCTTTCCCCCCTCAGCCGCTTATTATTTATCGTATTATCGTGTTTATTTATAGATAAAAGTAAAGGTTTTCCCCTAACATACAGTCTAGTCCTGACCGACTCTGGGGGTTGGTGCTCATCTCCATTTCTAAGGCGAAGAGCCGGCCTTGTCCATAGACACTTCCAAGGTCATGTGGCCGGCATGACTGCATGGAGCGCCGTTACCTTCCCGCTGGAGCGGTACCTATTGATCTACTCATATTTGCATGTTTTAGAACTGCCAGGTTGGCAGGAGCTGGGGCTAACAGCGGGCGTTCATTCCGCTCCCGGAATTTGAACCTGGCACCTTTTGGTCCACAAGTTTAGCAGCTCAGCGCTTTAACACACTGTGCCACCAGGGGCCCCATATATCATAGAATCATAGAATAGTAGAGTTGGAAGAGACCTCATGGGCCATCCAGTCCAACCCCCCGCTAAAAAGCAGGAAATCGCATTCAAAGCACCCCCGACAGATGGCCATCCAGCCTCTGCTTAAAAGCCTCCAAAGAAGGAGCCTCCACCACAGCCCGGGGGAGAGAGTTCCACTGTCTAACAGCTCTCACAGTGGGGAAGTTCTTCCTGATGTTCAGGTGGAATTTAGGCTGGGTAAATCACACACTTTCAGCCTCAAAAAAATCTGATAGATTCGTTTTAGGGTCGCCATAAAATGGAAACGACTTGGAGGCAAACAACAAGTCCCTGGGATTTCTGAAGAGATGAGCAGAAGCAAGAAGGATATGCAAGCAGATGTCTAAACCGGGAATGCGCAACGTTACTCGGATCTATGTGTGTATGATCTTTTCCTCAAAGAGAAATTTCCTGAAGTTCTTTCCATGGCGCCACTCGTATTTTCCACTTGCTGCCGTAATCTTACATGGGAATTCCAATCGTATGCAAAAGCTGAACGGAAGAGTGCCTGGAAACCCTAGAACTAGAGCAATACGATGAAGGAAGCATATCTCGGACAATTGAAGTGCGCTTCTTTACGCAGAAGGATGGTAGCAGCAAGCGAGCTCTCGCTTCCACCCGGCCGCCCTCTGGAAGGTCAAATAGGTTGAGAAAAGGCTCCTGAACGAGAAAGAGAGGCTTTCAGAATGGCAGCCTGCCCTTAGGAATTGATTTCGGTCACGTGGTTCGCGCAGTGTGAAGCCCACAGGGGCCAGGGCAAGCCTTTCCGGCAGCCCCCCCCCCCCCTCAAATCCACCCACTAGTACTATCTCGTTGGCTTTCCCATCTCCCCAGTTTCTAAAGCTGCTGCAGCCTTGTATCTGTTTACCTGCGAGTAAGGCCTATTGGAAGCCCTAAGTCAGTGGTTCTCAACCTTCCTAATGCCTCGACCCCAATACAGTTCCTCATGTTGTGGTGACCCCCAACCCTAAAAGTATTTTCATTGTTACTTCAAAACTGTCATTTTGCTATTGTTATGAATCTCAGTATTAGAAAATATGATCATAACCTGTTAGAATTATGATACCAATATGGTTAGATATTGGTGCAGAGTAGCAAAAATACAGAAGGCTAGGGGTTTATGTGAGCAGAGGTAAGAAAAACAAAATAGCCAGCCTCCCTTTCTCTTTAAAGAGTCATGTGCATAAAATAAACACCAGAGACACCAAAAGTAAAATAGTAAAAGTATGTTTACTCACAATCTTGTATGATGATGGTCATACAGGTAAAAACATCTTATTTCCAAAAATATAGTTCAGGATACAACATATCTCTTAGCAAAAGGTAACAGCAGACCGCATGGCAGGATCAAGAGGGAGAGAGCAGAGAAAGTCTCCCCTTTTATACCCCAAATTCTAAAGGTGTATGTATGTCTCCAGGAAGTATACTCCCATTTCCCACTTCACATGCAAAACCCCTAAAATGGTGCCATCAACTTTGGAATGCAGCTTTGGCTCAGGTTACTAAGCAACCAAACTAACTAACTACATAAACCATCCCACATTGAAAATCCATTCTTGATTGCTAGATAACCCAACATATAAATATCTGATATGCAGGAGGTATTTTCATTCACTGGACCAAATTTGGCATAAATACCCTATACGCCCAAATTTGAATACTGGTGAAGTTGGGAGGGGATTGGTTTTGTCATTTGGGAGTTGCAGATTGTAGTTCACCTACAATCAAAGAGCATTTGGAACTCCACCAATGATGTAATTGAACCAACTTGGTACACAGAACTCCCATGACCAACAGGAAATACTGGAAAGGTTTCGTGGGCATTGATCTTGAGTTTTGGAGTTATAGTTCACCTACACAAGAGATCACTGTGGACTCAAACAATGAGGGATCTGGACCAATTTTGACACAAATACCCATTATGCTCAAATATGAACACTGGTGAAGTCTGGGGAAAATACACTTTGGCATTTGGGAGTTGCAGTTGCTGGGATTTATAGTTCACCTACAATCAAAGAGCCCTTTGAACCCTACCAATGATCAAATTGGGCCAAACTTCCCACATAGAACCCCCATGACCAACAGAAAATACTGGTTTTGGTGATCCCCCCAGGGTCCTAACCCACAGGTTAAGAAACACTGCCCTAAGTGCTCCTTATTTGCCCATCTTGGAAGCTAAGCAAGGTCAGCCCTGGTTCAATATAGATTGCCTGATGGTATGACCTGAAAACAGATTCTTAGACCATTTCAGAGTTTCAGTTGTTTTGTTGGCAGGAAGGAAAATGGGAAGAGATTTGATATGTACAAGCGTTCATGTCTTTGTTTAATGATGGCATCATCAGAAATCTTGTGGGATAATCTTAGTCCAGGATGCAGTTCCAAACTACTATGCCCACAAGAGAATCTGAAGGAGGATATTCAGTTGCTGGTGGCAGCCATGGCCTCACCCCAGCCCCAATTGTGGTTCCATTTGTGAGT
This sequence comes from Anolis carolinensis, assembly GCF_035594765.1. Classification (NCBI taxonomy): domain Eukaryota; kingdom Metazoa; phylum Chordata; class Lepidosauria; order Squamata; family Anolidae; genus Anolis; species Anolis carolinensis. Next base: position 307,150,943 of record NC_085842.1, on the reverse strand, counting down.
CCACCACCCAGTGAAGAACCCAACAAGTACCATATTGGAAATAACTGTACTCAGTCTCTGGAAACATATCCTTTTGGAAATAAATGGCAATCATAACCTTATTGAAAAGGGAAAAAATGATGACATATCTGTTTGGCAAATGTGAATTTCCATGAACATGTGGAGACCACCATTTGAAAACCACTAGTCAAGAAAAAAGCATGACCTTGTTAGAAGTCAACCTTTTGAACAAGTGATATTCATAAGCATTCGTGTAATGGCACACAGGTAACTCAGCTGTTAAACTGAAGAACCATGTCTTTGAACTGTCAAGGACAAAGACATGCCACTAGAAAAATATATTTGGTTAGCAGAGGATGGTTGGGTCTTGAAAAGTTGAAATTGCAGTTGCAGTTGCAGTGCCCAAAAATAAACACTACCTTGTTAAAATATGCACTCAGAGATAAAAAAGTCTTCTTTGAAAAATAACATATCTTGTTTACTAACAAACATCTTATATTAATTCACCCTACAGGCACATTTCTTATTGAAGGATGTAGTTCTCTGTGTGTTGAGTTCACAGGGTATCATTCTTAAGCAATAGTCCATCGTCTTTAGGTATATTTGTACTCGCTGAAGTCCATAAGACGTAGTTCTCTACTGAAGTCCAAACAGCAACATGCATCCACTTCCACTGAGGTCCACCTCCAATGAGGTCTGAACATGCTCAGTACAGTCACATGTCTATAACTCCTCCCACTCCAAAGAGATACAGTCAAACTGGCAAATCAACATACACATAGAATACAGGTTAGCAAATATATACATTCACAAATAAATAGTGTAGGTTTGGGAGGTTGCTATTTCCAACATACCAGATGCCTTGGGCTATCTTTCAGAGGAAAAAGCTAGCTAAACCACCTCTGAGGATTCCCTGCCTTAAGCAAACCCTACAAAATTCATGGGATCACCATAGAAATTGACAGGCAGTTGGGAAGCAATTCATACACACATGGCCTGATGGGTGAAGAACTAACTCCTGAGGAAGCATGCAATAAAATATGAAAACACCTTGTGACACATTAAAAAGGAATACATTTGCAGAGCTTGGGAAGCCTTGCTTTTCTTGGACTACAACTCCCACTATCAGCCAGCCAATCCACAGTGCTGTAGTCCATGAAAGGCAAGGTTTCCCAAGCTCTACAAATGTAGAATGGCTTAAGTTTGCATGGATTGAAGACCACTACATCAGATATCCAACCTTATCCAACAATTAAGTATAAGGCCTGGGTGTTGGAAGAAAGGAATATGGAAAGAAAGACATTAAGTGCAGGAAATAGTGACAGTCACAACGATGTAATTAAAACCATTCATTTACAAAATACTTGCTGCTGATGCCATCAACATCTGGCAGTGGGGGAGAGGGGACTTTGCTGGTTACTGTTGTCATCTCAATTTAGACTTTTGATGACTTTTTGAATGAGATACATTCAAGTCACCCATTTCAATCACCCTGATCTGGTCTTGCAAACTCAGAACCATGGCTTTCTTGATTGAGTCTACCCATCTGTAATGTGGTTGTTTTCTGTTCCTGCTGCTTTGTACCTTACTAAGCATGACTGTCTGTTCTAGGAAGTCATGTCTTCTTGTGATATGTCCAAAGTATGATGGTCTCAGTTGAGTCATGTTGGCTTCTAGGTAGAGTTCAGGCTGGATTTACTCTAGTTCTACAATGTCCACAGAACTCTTCCCTAGCACCAAATTTCAATGTCCATCAAATTTTACATTAACCCATGTAGCCATTATGATGGAGCAAGTACACTGTCTTGATCTTGGACTTGGGAGATTCAGGTTCCAGTTCCCACAGAGATGTGAGATTCACTGGGCGACCTTGGACCTGTTACTCAGCCTGATCTACCATGCAGGGTTGTTGTAATAAAGGGGGAAAGTGGAAAGCCATTCATGGAAAAGTGGAATATCATTATGCCGGTGATACAGATGGACCAGAGGTGGTAGAATCCAAATTTAGATGGCAGAGTAGACCCATGTGTCTACAGATTGCAGTGGAAAATCTGAATTATCATTTTTAAGAGTCGTAGGGCCCTTCCACACAGCCATATCACTGAGAATATCAAAGCAGAAAATCCCACAATATCTGCTTTGAAATGGGTTATCTGAGTCCATACTACCATATATTCTAGTTCAAATCCTGCAAGCACTTACTTGTTTGCAGGATTAAGCTTCATTGCAAGGAATAGGGCTTATTTAATGATACACTTCTACAGCAGCAATTCCCAAATTTTAATTTCCCCAGTGTTTTGGCCTTCATCTTCCAGAAGCCTCAGACACCTTGGGCAATGATCAGGAATTCTGGGAGTGGAAATACAAATATCTTGAAAACCAGTATTTTGGAAACACTACTCTGTTCTGTTAGTTGAGGAACATCCACCCATTCAAATAATGTGAAATCATGCCATTAATCTATCTCAGGTTTATATTTGTACATGATATCATCCTGGTTTCATTCAAGTTTAGGCAGCAATTTTAAATGTAGCCACTGGAAGGGCCATTTTCATTTGAAAGTTAATAGAATTCATTTCTGAATACACGTATTTAGGGCCGAGCTGTCAATTTAATCAAAGATATGAAAAGCAACACCCATTAAGGGAAAATTATGATTTATTGGGTAATAGCTATTTGCATGTAAACTACACAATCTAGTAGATTTATTGAGCCTAGTGATCATATTTAGAGCAATAACACTTTTGATCCTATTTGCTGTAAGGCAAATAGCTTTGTGTCTTTATAATGATCTGTTGAATAAATCCCTTTCCCAAAGACAAGCCAAAATTATTCAAAAAGGAGCTGTCCGTTAATAACCACACTTGTTTTGCCTCTTCCCTATTTCCTTCTGTTTGCGTGTTCATTTAACTTGAGTCATAGTGAAGTCAAGTCTGCAATCCTTGTTATGGGGCGAGGAGGGGCATTCATGCAATGAAGGGCTGCAGTGGTCATAACATAGCAGGACTTGTCGTTATCTCTGGTCTGCCCTAAAGCGAATACCTCAAGTATTAAGAAAAGTAATGTTATCGGTTTGTCTTGATTACTGTGATTGGGACCATCACTACGAACTTGCCTGCCTAGCAACTAATGTGATCAATGGCTTAACAAAGAGAATGTAATAGTCCTTAATGGTAGAGAATCTCTCTTACTTTCCCTCCCACCCTCTCTCACTGGTAGCTGTAGTCTCAGTTAAACATGTCAAACCAAGTATATCCTCTCTAGACGTTTTTTAGGTCCCCAAGCATTACCTGGTGGGATTTTGGGGCAGAAGTCCTTCATTTAAATAGGATTTACTATTATCCACAGTGTTGTGTGACCATACAAAATCCAGAAATGCATCCCCCATGTATACAGGGGTTGTATTGTATTGTATTGTCAAGTGAGCATACCGTATACTTATATATTCATGTTATGCTAATATTTGAGCAGGCAAATAAAAAATACCAAAGTATTTTTATTTGTAATCCAAACTATTTAGCCATGGGTTTTACATTCATGAACCAACTGAAGTTCCGGCATGTGCAATACAGATTATAACACTGCATAGAGGTTAGAATTTTAGTCTAAGATTTGAGAGACTTTTTCCCTTGTCTTCTACAATGAACAAAACTCATACAAAAGCAAATGCTCTGTTGGGTTGCTATGAGTTTTCTGGGCCATGTCCCATGCTGTGTTGTTTGTCCCAAAATTCTTCTTTCACTGATACTGATAATGTATTTATCAATCACTTCTTTGTTTCACCTCAAATTCTTTGACCTCAAATTCTCAAAATGCAGTCGAATGGCTGCAAGTCTCAGAGAAAAATGTGTCTGCATCCACGAGACTCATTTGGAAGAAGTAAGTGTGGATGACAATTTATAAATCCTGGGGAAATTCTATGAATCATGATTCAGAAAGAATGGTTAGCCTTACCTTAGTAGATGTTAAAGACGGACAGTTAAATTCCATTGTGTATTGCCAGAGTAAAGCTAAGCCACCAGAATTATTTTATGTTTTGCCTTAAGTTATTTCTTTCTCCATGTTAGTAATGGGCAAATGAGTTTAAATGCTCTCTGCTGCTGGTTTGTTTCCCACAAGTTAAGTAAAAATTTAATGCCATGTGCACAGATGCTTGAATTGAAATGTCATGTGCAAAAAAATCACACTGGTAGGCTTTCAATGTGGATTTTTTTGCTGTCTGCATTGCACAGGCTTATTGAGGACCAGATGTTCTTTGTGTTCCACAATCTACACATTATTGGCTAGCTGCAAATGCATTGTTTAAAAAGCATGTTTTAGATATGTACAATGGATGGATGAAAGTGACTGACTTGACCTTGAAGGAACTGGAGGCAGCGACAGCTGACAGGAAGCTTTGGTGTGGACTGGTCCATGAAGTCACAAAGAGTCGGAAGCGACTGAACAAATAAACAACAACAACAAAAATATGTACAAAGGACAAACACACCTTTTTCTATGGCCAAGGCAGAAAAGGGCATATGATATGGAAAATGTGCCTGAAATGTACACTTAAAACTCTTTTTATAACCTATCCATTCAATACAGTTATAACAGTTTGGTACCATTTTAATTACCATGGTTCCATCCCATGGAATTTGTGGTTTGATGAGGTCCTGGGAAATCTCTGCAATAGAGCTCCAACCCACCCTCCTGAGAAACATTATCAGAGTTCTCCAGCAGGCAAATAAACTGTATGAACATCATTACTACAAATGCATCAGATCCCATCTGATCTTGAAAGCTAGGCAAGGTCATACTTGGCTAATATTTGGAATATCTGCCAAGATATACCAGATGCTGTTGAGGAGATTTCAGAAGAAGATAGTGTCAAACCACCTCTGAATATGCCATGTTTAAGAAGACCTTAATGAAATGCATGGGGTTGACATAAGTCAACAAACAGCTTGAGAACTCAGACACATGTTGGGAAATGCAATACGTATCTTTTCTGAGCCTCATTATAGGCTAAGCAGTCTCTTAGTTTTATCCAGCAGACTTCCCCACCTTAGGATTTTATCTAGCATTGTTCACCTAACTGTGATGATGATGGAAGAGCCCAAGGGAGACGATCCAAAATAAGTTCTAATGGAAGCCCAGCAAAACCTCTAATGCTTTATACATCAAACTTTCCTGACCCCCATTCTCTGGATTTACTGACCTATTGCTCCCATGATCCCACACCATTTGGGGATGATGAGAATTGTGGTCAGGCACTTCCGCGGAGTGCAAGATTGCAATCGGCTGCATTTGTAAAATCCATCCTGCAGAATCTGAGCCAAATATTATTGTATTCAAGAGCAGTATTTTCCCTAGGCACTAGAGGCAGCAGGCAAAATACTAATATGGTGGAAAAATATTAGCATTCATGCCTTGGTGCACTATATCATTTTAAAGATGAATTATTCTCATGGAAACAGGCAGGCTTTGTCGGGGTTATAAGCATACCTCGACTGTAATTTAATCACATTTGGACTTTGGCTCCAGTAATCGAATATACATACACATTCTCCTTCAGGAAGAGAATAATTTAAATGTATATAGCTAGTATTGACTTTGGAGCATGTCGTAAGTACTAATCATATGAAATCAGGATGGAGCAGAGTTACATTAAGAGGAAAGAATAATTGGAGACATTTTGTAGAGGACAAACGGACTTGGCTACTGAGATATATAGATATCTGGGTATTTCTTGGCACGTCTCATCCAAACAATTTATACCCCCATCTTTCACAGCCAGAAGTGGCCGATTTCTTGGCGTGTCTCGCCCAAGCAATTTATACCACCATCTTTTACAGGCTGTCAATGGGATGGTGAACCCATTATGGGTTGGAATCCAAACCTCAGAGGAGCTATCCAAGGTGCTTAACCAGACAAATGCAAACCCTCCTTCTATAAATTAAAATAGAGCAGCCACAATGCATGGTGTAAATCTACTTCCACATAGCTAGACAATGGTTGCACTACACCACCCTTGTATGTTTGTAGTCATATGTGTTTTTATTGTAAATCTGTCTATTTTGTAAGGTGCATTGAATTCCAGTTTGCAGGAAGGGAGTGTTCTGAATACCAACACAGTAGAATCAATTATGTATTGGAGATGGAGCAAGCTTGGTTTCTGCTGCTTCGGAGACTAGGACAGTGTCAACTTACGGAAAAATAGATTGCATTTAAACATTAGGAATAACTTCCCGATTATGAGCGCTGTTTGACAGTGGAATTTACTGCCTTGGAGTGTGATGGAGTCTCCTTCTCTGGAGGTTTTTAAGCAGAGGCTGGGTGGCCATCTGTCAGGGTTTCTTTGATTGTGTCTTCCTGCAATAGGGTTGGACTGGATGGCCCTTGGGATCCCTTCCAACCCTGAGATTCTATGGATCTGCCAATGCACTTGCTTATTGTACAATTGTGTAATGGTACAATAGAAAACAGGTCATAGCTGTTTCTGTGATCCCAATGAATAAAGTAGTACATTGAAGGTACTGAGGAATAGTTATAAACCAGCCAGGAATGTGCAGTTATATGAGTAGAAGCTTGTTGATTAGTTCCAAACTGGAGTAGATTAATTTAATCAATTTTTGAATGGTGAGTTAACACATAAAACAGAACTATTGTTTCAATGGTTCTCCTGTATTCTAAAATAGTACTCAAGCTCACTTGCAGATCTATCCTTATACAACCATGCTGGTCATTTGGGCTCTCTACTTCACAACAGCCAAAACAATAGATCTACACATGTAAGAGAACTTATACATGTGCATGACACCAATAGGAATCCATCAACATATTTATGTGTGTATGATTCCAAGAAACTCTGAAATGTTTGACTCTAAGACTTCTGTGAGTAGATACCCAACTGGACTTTGGAATTTTTTTTCAAATTTGAGAATATTTGCATAAATACATACATAATTCGATATCTTGGAGATGGTGTTGAAGTTTAAGCATGAAAATCATTTCTGTTTCATATAAAACTTATAAATATAGCCTAAAAGTTTTATATATATATATATATATATATATATATATATATATATATACTTTTGTACATGAAACAAAGTGTATGTACATTGAACCACTGGAAAGCAAAGGTGTCACTATCTCTACCATCCAAGTGGACAGTTTTGGAGTGTTTCACATTACAGAATTCTGGGTGAAGGATGCTTGACCTATACAAAAACTGGATCAGGTGTGAATCCTACCATTAATGCACAGATCTGCACTTCAGCCCCAAGAAGGAAATGGCGGACTTAGTAAATGAGTAGTAGATGCACAGCTGTCAGGCAGCACCTAACAGGGCATTGTGGGAGAAACAGCTTTGTGAAAATGCAAATACTTGTTTCAGCTATCCCTTGCCTTTGGCATAATGCAGTTTCTCCTTGCAAATATCCTGATGGATCTGTTAATCCCAATTGAACTTTGATGTAGGATCCACTGGCTTGGTGTAAGTACTGAATTTTCATACAAGCTTAATCTACATCTTTGCAAATAACTGAGTATGACTTGTTATTGAGATTCTATATCCCCATCTACAGCCAAAAGGCTGTCAGGAAAGTTGTTATTATCGTGTTATCGTGTTTATTTATAGGTAAAGGTAAAGGTTTTCCCCTAACATAAAGTCTAGTCATGTCCAACTCTGGAGGTTGGTGCTCATCTCCATTTCTAAGCCTAAGAGCCGGCGTTGTCTGGAGACACCTCCAAGGCCATGTGGCCATCATGACTGCATGGAGCGCTGTTACCTTCAGAGCGGTATCTATTGATCTACTCACATTTGCATATTTTTGAACTGCTAGGTTGGCAGAAGCTGGGGCTAACAGCGGGAGCTCACCCTGCTCCCCAGATTCGAACCGCCAACCTTTCAATCAATAAGTTCAGAAGCTCAGAGGTTTAACTCGCTGCACCATCGGGGGCTCCACTTTGTCTCTCCCAAAGGAGATATACCCCACTTTATCTCTCCTTAAGGAGACTCAAAGCAGCTGTTGTGGCACGCCTTCAAGTTGTTTCCAACTTCTGGTGACCCTGAGGCGATTCTATCACAAGGGTTTGTGGCCGAGCGGGGATTCAAACCATGGTTTCCAGAAGTGTATTCCAACACACAAACCCTATGGCTTAAACTATAACAAAATACAACATAGCCCCACTTACTTTATTCCAAGGAAATCCAAACCTTTGGTAGATGTATACCTGGAGCTGTCACTAACGGACAGCACAACAATGTGTATTGCAGCCTTGTGAGAAATCCCTTATGATGCACAGGCTTCATCTCTTGCTTTGTTTGCTAAGAAGCTTGACAGAAATACTCTTCCTGGAAGAAAATCAAGTTGAAAATGCCTTGGCGAAGTGCATGTTGGTTTACTAATGAATTATCTAATAGGCTTTCCAGATGGCATACTCTTCAAAAGACCTTGAACCAATGTAAATATTTTAAAAACATGTGCACATTCCCACTTGCAATGCCCTTTTAAGCATGACAGGGAAAGGGCAAGATAAAATGAAACAGCTTTAGGGAATAAAGAGTGAGAAAGAGTTGCACAGTGGTGGAAGAATACAGGAAAGGGGGTACAGAAGATTAAGGGGGGTGGTCTGCACACAGAATTTTGGAAAGTAATTTTTTTTAGAGAGGGCAATCTGTCAGAGAGTCTGAAGTTTTAATTCAAAACAGTACCTTTCTTGAGATTTTTAAAATCCTGTCAGAAGTGACTTGAGAACATACTGCAAATTGCTTCTGATATGAGAGAATTGGCAGACTACAGAGACGTTGCCCAGGGGATGCCTGGATGTGTTACCATCCTGCTGGAAGGCTTCTCTCATGTCCCTGCTAGCTAGAGCGGACAGACAGGAGCTCACCCTTTCCCTCGGATTCGAACCAGCCACCTTCAGGTCAGCAACTCAACCTTTAGGTCAGCAGTCCAGCCAGCACAAGGATTTAACCCATTTCGGCACCGCAATGGGTTAAACGTTCTTGAGATATGAAGCAGTCTCAAATTGAAGGTCTCTTTTTTAGTTGAACCACTGGAAATCCTGTTGCACTAAACCTAGTAGGATAGGCGCTGCTTACTTTTGAACTATCCATTTATATTTGGGAGGTTTCCTATAAGATCCACTAGCATGCTATCACGAACAACTGTAAAGCCATCCAATAGTCCCCTTTGATTCTCCTTTTACCCACCTGAATTAGAAACAGTGAGTCTCAAACTTTGGTCATCCAAATGCTTTGGATGTCAGTTTCAAGAATTCCTGTGCATTGGTCATGCTGGCTGGGATTTTTGGGAGATGAAGAGTAAAAAACCCAGAAGAGAAAATTTGAAAACCATGGATCTAGAGTCTTCAGGGTTGAAGAAGCTGTGTGACTAGACAAAGACGAGTAGACAGATTGTTGTCATGTGTCTTCAAATCACTTCCATCTCATGGTGACACTTGGCTTGGTGAGATTTTTTTTCAGAAGAAGTTTGACGTTGCCTTCCTCTATTGATATGTAGTTCCAGCTTTCCTCTCCCTGTGCCATAACCCATGGATGTTCAAGTCCTATTATATAACTGGTATTGTAAAATTGGAGCCCCTGGTGGTGCAGTGTGTTAAAGCACTGAGCTGCTGAACTTGCGGAACGAAAGATCGCAGGTTCGAATCCGGGGAGCAAAGTGAGTGCCGACTGTTAGCCCCAGCTTCTGCCAACCTAGCAGTTCGAAAACATGTAAATGTGAGTAGATCAATAGGTACCGCTCCGGCGGGAAGGTAACAGCGCTACATGCAGTCATGCCAGCCACATGACCTTGGAAGTGTCTATGGACAATGCCAGCTCTTCGGCTTAGAAATGGAGATGAGCACCAACCCAAAGAGTCGGACAGGACTGGACATTAAGTCAGGGGAAAACCTTTATCTTACCTTTTGTAAAATGGTGTTGCTTTTAAGATTTTAGAATCCCAACTGTAATGGAATTGCTTAGAAGATCATTTTGGGGGGTCCATCACTTCTTTCTTTCCTAGAATATTCATTGGAGCTTCTCTCAGAGAGCATAAGAATTCAATCCCTAGAGATTTTCCCAAGTGTCCCTCCCTAAGCCCATTTCACAGTCTGAAAATAAAGTCCTAATTTGAAACACACACCATTGTAGCTTTACACATACCTTGATGATGAATTGGAAGACCTATAAAATATTTTCCATCAGGTCCCCAGGGCCTGCATCCACATTAAACACAAGGACAACTTTGATACTTTGCATTTTATATCCATTGGCTGTGTCCCAAAGGCTTCTGGCAGCTGTCCACCTGGTCTTGGTCTTGGTCTTTCCTTTCCTTTCCTTTCCTTTCCTTTCCTTTCCTTTCCTTTCCTTTCCTTTCCTTTCCTTTCCTTTCCTTTCCTTTCCTTCCTCAGCCACTGGATCACGTGAAGGCGTTCTCCAAGTTGAGCCTGTTACTGGGATCTCTCCTAAACACGCATCCATTGATTTGCATTTGTCAAAGAAGTTAAACCAGGGAGAGAAAAGAAAGCCTCTGCCAGTTCCCTCCCCCCTTCTTTTTATGCAGAGCCAGGGAAACCTTTTCTATTGATCCTATTGATCCAATCTTTCCCTTTAAGGAAACCGCATAGTTAAAAAGGAACCCTTCCCTCCCCCTTCCACCTCCACCACACACCCATTCGATAGATTTATCCTTACGCCTGCAATATTCTTTTAAGTAGTTTCGTCTAGGTAACAACAGACAGTATTTAAACAAGTGAGCCAAGCACAGAGCTGGCTATTTCTACCAGAGAAGAAGGCATTGGTATTACTAGGGAAATGATTCTTGAAAATATCAGCACATAGCATACTGCACATGAAAATGTCAAGAAGGGCATTAAGAAATAAATGGAAAATAATATACTGACTCTCCATATATCCCCACTTCCCCACCCATCTTAGGTACACTGTGTATTTCTTTGCATTATGATTTTTACTCTGGCTTTTCCCTCTGGCTCATTGTTCAATTACTGTCAATAGGTTTGATTGTATACTATTCAGCTTATACATGTGCACACACACATACTGTACATACATATCCACTCAAAAGTAAATATGTATCCCTTTCAATGGGCCTTATTCCCCCTTAGGGCTAATGAGTTTAATTTGGCATGGACAAGGGAGATCCATCTGTATCATCTTATAATCCTATGTGGTAGGTATTCCCCTGACATTAAGTCTACTCGTGTCCAACTCTGGGGGTTGGTGCTCATCTCCATTTCTAAGTCATAGAGCCAGCATTGTCCCTAGATGTCTCCAAGATCATGTGGCTGGCATGACTGCATGGAGCACCATTACCTTCCTGCTGAAGCAGTACCTATTGATCTCACATTTACATGTTTTCGAACTGCTAGGTTGGCAGAAGCTGGAGCTAAAGTCAGGAACTCACCCCACTCCTTAGATTTGAAATGCCAACCTTTCAGTCAGCAAGTTCAACAACTCAGCGGTTTAATCTGCTGTGCCACTGGGGACTCCATCGTATATGGTATTGTAGATTAAATTGAAGGCTATAGGTTATCCCAAAACTTCAAAATGTGAATCTTGGTCTTCTGGTGCAAATTCATTCTTTAGGCTACTATACCACACTGTCTCAATGCCATCTCTGAGAGCACAGGTGAGCATGATCTGGAGTCTAGAAAGCTGCACCACATAAATTTCATCTCTTCTGAGCAGAAGGGCATGACTGTGGCTGCCATGTGGCACAACTAGATGCAGCAAGTGCCTTGCTTGCTTCATGTTTTCTCTCAGATCTTTTGGATAAGAGTTGGCTGGATGTGTGGTCAACTCCCCACCCCAAAGCATATAATGGCCTTACAAGAAATAATTTTTAAATATAGTCTGGCTGAAAAAGAATGCCAGACCCTTTAGGGGATACGTGGATTGTTGGACTACATACCCCTTGGCAGCAAATGGTCCTTGGGCTGTACAAGTCCCACAGCTACCTTAGAGTAAAGGGAGAAAAGGTTTCCTATCCAGTATGTGTGTTTACTTAGTTATTCAGGGTTTCTAGAGTTCAGGGCTAGGCCCTGATTTTCAATGCCCTATGTTTTGCTTCCATGCCTTAAAGAAAAAAGGAGGAATCTCAGGATAAGAGTATTGCCTTGAGAAATGCGATATTCATGCTTTCTTCATTAGTTAGACTCGATATGCTTTGTTTAAATGATCACTCAGTTTGAATGTTTGACTACTCCATACAACTGCAGTAGATGCTTCATGCATCATGCTTAATACCCCTTGTAGCATCACCCTTGTTAACATCACCAGAGCCATTCCCTTGTGACATGACATAGGGTCATCCATAGGTCTCTCTAAAATCTCAATGCCTAGGACAGGCTTGACCTGACAATCTGTTAACTAAAGAATTGTTCAGTTTTTTTTAACCAGTCAAAGCCTGTGAATGGGTAACATGTAATGCAGTATAAGGAGAAAATCCACTTTTGGGGGGACTCTACTGCAATGATCGCTTCCCTCTTCTGGTTCATGTATACTTCATTTTATTATGTTCGTTTGAGAAAAGACAAAATATGGGTGCTCTCTGCATTGAGTAATGAATCATTGCTATCAGTCTGAAGAGTTCAGAGGCCAGGGTTCAGCCATGGTTCAGGTTAATTTCACATGAAACCATATTCTATGGTCTCTGAGCTCTTTCTGGGACACATAAAGGCATTTTCATTTAGAGCCACTGCACCAAATCCAGGACGAGCAAATAGTTCCAGTGTTGGGCAATGCCATGGAGAATCCTGTTTACATTGACTGTAATATTGGCAAGCCAGGTTTGTTCTGTTTGGTTGCAACATCCATATTTTCTTACTTTAGTGAAATACTTGTTTGGGGAAAACCTTGAAATAAACAGAATGACTGTTTGCCTTCTCATCTGGTTTAGTGATACCATTGATTTGCAGGACGGAAACAGAAAGTGGAATGGAGGAGGTCAAACAATGAAACAGATCAAGAAAATATGTAGCTAAGTTACAATATAAGTGGAATTTCACAAGGAATAACTGCACCCCCGTGAAATGATAACTTCATCCCTAAAATGGGAGCCGCATATAGCCTTAGGAATGTCTGACACCATATTTAAAAATATTTTCTTATTTTTAAACAATAAGAAAATAAAAGTTTTTTAAACTTCTCCTACTGAAAACTCTAGAAGAAACTACAGTAGAGTCTCACTTATCCAACATTTGCATATCCAACGTTCTGGATTATCCAACGCAGTACTCAGTGTTTTTGTAGTCAATGTTTTCAATATATTGTGATATTTTGGTGCTAAATTCGTAAATACAGTAATTACTACATAGCATTACTACGTCATAACCAAATTTGAGTTTAATAGGCTTTTCCTTAATCCTTCCTTATTATCCAACATATTCACTTATCCAACATTCTGCCGGCCCGTTTATGTTGGATAAGTGAGGCTCTACTGTAATTCCTTTTGCAAGAATAAGACTGTAATCGTGATTTAATTACTTGTTAAAAACAGTTTTCCAGACTCTGGTGTTTAAACGGAGAGAGGGTTTTTTTTGTTTTGTTTATACAAAACCAGTTAACCTAGTCCCCATTTGTAGGCTGCTTGCAGAAGTCAAGGGTCAAGCAAACAACGACAGTCCACCAGAACAGTCAAAGACATTAAGACTCTCTTCTGCAATCGACAAACACAGCCTGCTGTCTGTTTGTAGTTTTTTTCAGGGTTGATGAGCAAAATGCTTGCATAACTTGTTTGCATATCCTGAATGCTAGATCATGTTTTTGATGTCTGAAGAACATCTCTGTAGGTGCCAACACAGAGTGAGCTAATGGAGCATAGCAATCAAGATTGTGTGCCAGGGGACATCATTCTGGGTTTTAGGAGTAGTCTGGGAGCAAAAAAAAACCCTACAAATGCTTCTCCACATCCTTGGCAACAAAAATGTGGCCATGGCAAAGTGAATAACTAAAGAGTATTGCCTTCCTGGTCTACCTTAAAATTAACCAGAGATGTTCTGCTTGTGGTGTTTTGTAGCACTGTGGCCCACACGAGGCCTACCTCTCAACGGTCCAAGTATGGTAGGACTATCCCAATGAACCCTCCCCCCACCCTGCGTGGTTGATCCACTTTTCCAACTGCTTTTAAAATATAGACATTTCTCTCTCTTCCTCGGGGGAAAGAGGAAACGAGAGGGTGGGATCTTGCTCTTCCCTATAGACCAGTGATTCTCAGCCTGTGGGTCCCCAGATGTTTTGGCTTTCAACTCCCAGAAATCCTAACAGCTGGTAAACTGGCTGGGATTTTTGGGAATTGTAAGCCAAAACATCTGGAGACCCACATGTTGAGAACTATGCTGTGGACTCAGGCAAAAGCAATTGCTGCAGGCTCTTTTAGGTAGTACAAACTACCTTTGCACTTTGAACTTTTACAACACTCCATGCAGTCATGCCGGACACATAACCTTGGAGGTGTCTAAGGACAATGCTGGCTCTTCAGCTTAGAAATGGAGATGAGCACCAACCTCCAGAGTCGGACACAACTAGACTTAATGTCAGGGGAAACCTTTACATTTTAGGTTTTGTGTTTTTCCTCATTAAGAAGTTCTCCACCTTGACCACACTCTTATATTGCTTGGCCACACAGCCCAGGTTTCATCTCTGAAATATTGAAGGCTATAAGGTAAGGCCTTATAAGGTAAGGCTATAAGGGGGCCTTGGTCATGGAATCCCCCCATTCATTAAAGCTCCAGATCCTACCGAGAGCTGTTTTCCCCCTAAATTCTTACCCTTTAGGAGCCAGTTAAAAATGTATCTGCAAGTTTCCAGGGATAAATAAACAATGGATCTGTTTTTTATTACTGTTCGTTGCTTTTACTGAAGTTAAGTAGAGTTATAGTTATTATTTCAGATATCTGTAACTTGTGATTCCATTTGTGTGTTTTTGTTTAGATGGTTAACCTTACCGAGCTTTTATAAGGAATAGCAGGGGATAAACTGAATTTGTTTCTGTTGTTGTTTTGGGACTATTCATGACATCATATCTATTCCCTGACTTAACTATCTCACTCTGCCTAATATCAGGGCCAGTCCTCATTGCCAGCAAATGGGGTCAAAATGCAGTCCAAAACTTGAAAATGTACTTTTTTGGGAACATCATTTTGATTAAATTCATCCCCTCTTAGGGGCTTCCCAAAGGCTTCTTGCTGAACATCCCAGAAACAAAGTGCTGGTCTAATTAGGCTTGTGACTGATCAGAGGTAGCTAGAGGATTCTGAAAATTGTAGTCTGAAAAGGCACTATTTCCAGGTTATGTGTCTATTTGATCAGGTTTGATCATACTTACGGTTAGGGTTACCAGACTGAAAACAGGAGAGGGCTCCTGTAACATTAAGGGTTGAGTTGAAGTAGGAATTTCAGCATGCTTGTTACCATGTCATAATAGTCCATCTTCTAGAGACCATAACAAAAGATACAGAATTCTCATCACAACCCACCGAATTTGTAATTTTGTAAATTCTATTGTTTGCTGTTATCTGGATCCCGATATTTGCATTGAAGGCAGTGCTTTGTTTCATGGTCAGGCTAAGCCTATATTGGTGGCAGCAGATGATGCATGAGCTCTTTGCATTTGGCAGCAAGTTACAGGGTCCAGCTGCAGAAAAAGGAATCTTGGATGGTCATATCAATTTCCTGGGATTCTTTTTCAGAAGACTTACCTGGCTTCTAAGCAGTCATATTTTCACCACTAGGAAAGAGTTTTCAGATCTATTTTTATACATCTTTTAGCAGCCACCTCAAATCTTTTTTGATTTGATTTCATTCTTATTATTACGTTCTATATCTTTTAATCCTGGTAACCGACACTGAAGGGATGGTATAAAATAATGCAAAGGCAACAAGATGGAAGATATTCACTATAACACCGAACCTCTTTGCAACCTTTTTACCTTTGGTTGGTACTATGTCCAGACAGCAGATCATTTCTATCTGTCTGGAAAAAAGAGCATTTTCTTCCTTGCTTGTTTAAAACAGCTTCAAGTCTACCTCTTAATCTCAAGAATTAATGAGGCGGCTCACCGATATAAAATATAAGATTACAATAAACCCTTCCAAACAGCTTCAAATAAAGCAATCAATGTGTGCACTTGAGGAAAAGCAGCAGCATCTTAAAGGAAAATTGAACTTCAGTATAAGAACAAAGGAAGTGGCTAGCTACACAGTTGGGCCTAGTTCCATCTGGGTCAAAACGGCGTGCTCTGGCAATAGATTTCACACAAAGGTCTTTCTTAGCTCTATCTGGACATCAGGGAATTGAACCCATGATTTTCTGTGTGCAAAACGCATGCTCTTCCACTGAGCTATGACCCTTAGTATCTTTAAGTGCTTTCACAAAGGTAAGGCTCAGTAAGCAGACATGGGGAGAGCAAGGCAGTGCAATGGAAAAGTTTATTTACTTTATATATCTTAAGGCAGCTCAAAAAAGAGGCTCTAATAAAAACAATCTGAAAACCTTATAATAGTATAACACAGTTAAACAAGTCATTGAATTAAAACACTTAGACATTTTGTAAGTGGAAATGTTTTTTAAACTTAATGACTGGATTTATGATCACAGAAACAAACACATAACACAGAGTTATATATTTTTGATTGGTGCATATTAACAGCGCCTATGAATTCCATAATGTAGGAAATACACAGGATTATAAAGGACTCTCGATCCTAACTTATCAGGCATCAGCTGCTGCAAGCAATAAGGATCTACTCTCCTGTGAACTGAGGTGCAATCACCATCCTGTGAGTGATCTTTGGTGCCAGAACCAGGATTCCTGTCACAATTATTCTTCACACCAGTGATAGCGCACAGGAATGAGGTGGAAACATATAAACATGGAGTTTGAAGAGACTACATGGGACATCCAGTCCAACCCCCTGCCTTACAGGAAAAGTACAACCAAAGTACACCTGTCAGATGGCCATCCTGCCTTTTTTAAAAGCCTCCAAGGAAGGAGCTTCCACAACACTCTGAGGCAGAGAATTCCATTGTTGAACAGCTGTTATGGTCAGGAAGTTCTTCATAACCTTCAAGTGAAATCTCCTTTCCTGTAATTTGGACCCATTGCTCAAAGTCCTAGTATCAAGCATGCCCTCAGGAAGTTGGAAGCTGGAGAAGGTTAAATTGCCTCTGTGTCTCTGTCTTTGTCTCTGTCTCTATGTTCATATGACATTGAATGTTTGCCATACATGTGTACATTGTGATCCGCCTTGAGTCCTCTTCGGGGTGAGAAGGGCGGAATATAAATACTGTAAATAAATAAATACAGGACAGCAGAGAACAAGCCTACTCCCTCCATCTCATGACATCCTTTCAAATATTTTAACCACGGCTATCATATCATCTCTCAACCTTTTCTTCTGTAGGCTAACATATCCAAATCTTTAAAGTATGTTCAGCCTTTAGAAGAAAAGGTTGAGAGGAGACCTCAATCAGCTGGAAAACATAACCCTGTCACTTGCAGTTGCTGCTACCCAATAGCAACTCAACATCAAAAGACTCCCTGCATTCATCCTTAAATGCCTGTTTTAATGAAAAGATATTTGCCAATCAGTGAAAGTTAAGCAGAGAGGGACACACAGTAGCCTCCCATGGAAGGGAATTCCACAATCTAGAAGCAGCCACTGAGAAAGACCTCTCTCATCTCCTTGCTAGATGAACCTGTCTTGATGGGGGATCTCAAGAAAGTCCTCCTTTAAGGTTCTTAAAATGGCAGGTTCCTAGAGAGAGATACAATCTGGACCTAAATCTAAAGTGATATCCCTCACAAAGCTTGGAAAAGTTAGAAGCAATGGCCATATAACCCAGTTTCTTTTTCCACTGCCAGAGTCACAGGGATGAAGTGTAAAATAGACATGAAGTGCAGAGATTGGAAAAATTCCTTTCCTAGGCTTATACCTTCATGGAGACCCCTTATAGCATAGCTGCCACATGGAATTTTGATTGAAAAGAGGGGAGGAGATGGAACAAAAGCCACCTTGCTTCAACCCTGAGCACACCTCCTGTGTGTGTCTGTTTTCCCCTGCTGAATTTGTACAATTATGTTAACATCAATGTCTGACACAAACATCAAACATGGGAATGTTTGGATAGGCAAGTGAGTGACCATTTTCAAAGGCCAACTAAGGAACAGTCCTAAACAAGCCTTAGCATGGTGAATGGTCTTGAATTATGAGAGTTGACATTTCTGAGGTTTGAGACCCACTGTTTAGAGGCATACAATCACTGTTGTTTTGCTTGGAGATTTAGACTCAGTTTTATGATAATCATGTTTTGGGTCTTTAGCAAGAACATAGGAAGCCACCTTATCCTGGAACAGAAAACCTTATAATAGTGAACCTTACACTGGAAAAGAGCAGTTTATCTAATGTAGCCCAATACTGGCAGCTCCAAGGGACAATGGTTCTCTAGGGGATTCTTTCTTAGCTTTCTCATGAAAGGTTTAATCAGACCTAACCTTGTTTATCTTCTAAAGTTGATTCCTCTTTTACTTTTAAACCTTTCTTCTCTCTCATGTCTTGTGTGTTAGCTTCCTACCCCCATCCCAGAGGTCTTTGTCCCATATGCTCATGCTTGTTCCTTGCATGTTGGATTAGAAGTAGATTCTTGAGATGTTAACCCCTTTTCTGGGGAAAAATGGACACAGGTTCAATTTAAATGCCATGGCTCAAGACTGGCATTGAGCCATGATATTTAAAGTTGTGTCAAATTGCATTAGTTCTATGGTATAGATGCACCCTGAGTCCCCTTTAGGGGAGTCCACAAATGGACGTGATTGATTTCTTGGGTCTCTCTTAGCAAAGTAACTATACATATATCTCCATAATGGGTGATTATGCAAATGGGGAAAGTTCTAGAGATAGCATGTAAAGGTTAGAGACGTACAAGAAACTGTACTGTCTGAATCAAACTGGTCATGAGACTTAATGCTTGGTTGGAAAATGTTTTCCAAAAAGATTTGAGAGCTATCCTGCTCTTGCACAGATGTATGGAAAAGAGTTTCTCTTCACCGAGAGTTTCTCATTCACCTTGTCCTCTTTGTTATCATCTTCCTCCTTCTTTTTTCTTTTGCATTTCAAGACTTTGGTAAAATCCAATTGATGGAAAAATATTATTTGCACACACCCTTTATCTTTTTGTATAGGAAGCATAAGCTCTCTCCCCCCCCCCCCCCCAAATAAAACATACTGTTGAAAGACCTTTTAAAAACATGAGCCAACACTGTTGATACAAAACCCATGAAAAATGTATGGAGGTGAGTATGCTTATCACTTAGTTCTTTCTGAAATATGGAAAAAGAATTGCTCAATAGACAATTCTGTTGGGGGGGCATATTTCAATACATCTGTCTTTGCTAAGGGTACGATTTGGAAATCTAATTTTCTTCCCTAGTCTCTTGCATCCTTCAACTGGCCCGATGCTCTCCAGCATTATCTCATAACTAATTCAACTCCTATCAATATCTCTTTATGGAATGGAGAAGATGCCATCTTGTCCTTTACTTCAGGCAGCAAAATGCTTTGAGCTGACCATGCTCTCCAGAATCAGATTTGCCTTTTATTTTTCTTATTTTTTTTTACTGGAAAGCCTTTCCTGATATAAGGGAATGTCATTTAAACTCTGTGAACAAAACAGCCTTGAGTGCTGAAGTGAAGGGTCCTTTGTCTATGCCTGTTCTTGTCAGCCCCCCCCCCCCTTTCATTGATTTCTGGCTGGGATTTGCATGTGAAGAGTGTCTGGGATTGCACTCTTATCTCAAATAGCTCCAGTAATAAGGCAAAAATATTCAATAGTCAACTAGACTTTCATTGATTTCAACTGTAAGAAGGATGGCCGGCAGAGAGTGAGAAATATAGAACCAGAGCTGCTAAATTGTGAAAATATGAGATTGCAACCATATCAGGCTGTGCCTGGTATGCCTGTTTTGGGGAAAGGGGGGTGCTTTTTGTAACCACACAATCACTACAGTCATGCAATGACTGACAGTGGATACATGCTGGGATGAGCACCTTCATTATTGCACCTCTCTTCATTTGCGCAATTGCAGCAAAATATCAATCCATGATATCATGACCATACTTCTGCATGCCTTCGCAATCTCACCTTTGCTCACTTCCACAGCTCTGTAATATTTTATAGTAATTTTTCAGTTTAAACAATGGTTAATCAAAAAAGAGTTAAATATAACTTTAAAATAAATAATCAGGAAGCAGATAGCTTGGGACAGGGGAGAGGAGGAACGGGGAGAAGCCCACCTTCTGGTGTCACTTGATTGCTAGCACAGAAGTGGAGTCAACCCATCACACAAGGTAGGTGACAGGAACATTGCAGGATTACGTTGCAGGATTATGAACTATTGACAGGTTTTCCTATCAACCACAGTGGATGGATTAATCATAAGGAGGAGGCAGACAAGCAGTGGAATGCACATGGTATCTTGTGATAAGAATGTGACAGTCCAGCTCTGGAGGTTGGTGTTCATCTCCATTTCTAAGCTGAAGAGCTGGCATTGTCCGTAGACACCTCCAAGGTCATGTGTTCAGCATGACTGCATGGAGCATCGTTACTTTCCCACCAGAGCGGTACCTATTGATCTACTCACATTTGCATGTTTTCAAACTGCTCTGTTGTCAGAAGCTGGGACTAACAGGGGGATCTCACCCCACTCCCTGGATTCAAACTGCCAACCTTTTGTTCAGCAAGTTCAGCAGCTCAGTGGTTTAACCCATTGCACTACCAGAGGCTCCTAAAGACAGCTTAGGATGGTCTTGAAGAGAGATAGAAAAGAAAGCATAATCTACCTGGGACACGTACTGTGTTGCTTTCTATTCAAGGATATACATTTCCCTATGGCAGAGCACAGGGCTTTCAGTGGCGCAGTGTGTTAAAGCGCTGAGCTGCTGAATTTGCGGACCAAAAGGTCCCAGGTTTGAATCCGGGGAGTGGAATGAGCGTCAGCTGTTAGCCCCAGCTTCTGCCAACCTAGCAGTTCGAAAACATGCCAATGTGAGTAGATCAATAGGTAATGTTCCGGCAGGAAGGTAACGGTGCTCCATGCAGTCATGCTGGACACATGACCTTGGAGGTGTCTATGGACAACACCGGCTCTTCGGCTTAGAAATGGAGATGAGCACCAATGCCCAGAGTCGGACATGACTGGACTAAATGTCAGGGGAAACCTTTACCTTTACCTAGGGCAGAGCACATTCATTATATGCAAAGGATCCTCACATTCAGTTTCCATCTGCTGCAGGTAGATCTGGAGAAGAGTCCTACCTGAAACATAGGAAGACTGCCATCAGCATTGATTTCCAGACCAAAAATACCTTTTGAGATAATCTACCTGCCCTTTCTCAATGTAGGATGGTGAATTTTGAAAGCTCTACAAAATCAGTGTAAACCACTGAGAGATAGCATCACAGTGCTAACCCATAAGCATGAACATATGGAACAAAGACTTGGGGACAGGGTCCATGAAATGCAGTGTGATGTAGTGGCTGCAGTGCTGGCCTTGGAAAATGGAGATCCACGTTCTAGAACCCATTGAACCGAGAAGCTCCCTGAGTGAAGTTCAGCCATTTGCCCTGTCTCTATTTCACCTTACATTGTTATGAAGAGGATGAAGTAGCAAAACCATATATGCTACCTTCATCTCATTGGAAGAAATACAAGTCTAACTAACAAATAAATCTATTTTCAATGAATTTCTAGCCAATTTCCATCTTTATTTTTAAACTGTTTAAGGAGGGGGGGAGGCAAGAAGCAACTCAAACATTGTAATGATGTAATCAAATATTGACTGATTAATTTTATTGAAAGCATTTTTCATACTGCTCATCAGCTGAAAGTCTCCTGGAGAGGCTTAGGTGCAATCAATAAACAAGACAGGATCTACCTGCAGGCTTGGGATCTAAAAGTAGGTGAAAAGGAACCACTTTCAGTGGCTAATTGGGAAGGAAGTGATTCTTGGTGTAAGAAAATAGAGACCATAAGGTCCTTGCATTATGTAATGCATTTAGTCTGAATCCTTGCCATTCCTAGAGAAACAGTAAAATGCAGGAGACACTGAAAATTATATTATTTTGATGGTTTTTAGTTAACTTGTCCATAGTTTTTTTTTTGCTCATTTTCCTCTGCTTTCTTTGTTCTTATTGGTGATGCTTTTCTGGTTTGGTTATACAGTTGGTCCTCTGTATCCACAGAGTATGTATCCATGGATTCAACCATCCATGACTTGAAAATATTTTCTAAAACTCCCAAAAGCAAATTTTGATTTTGCCATTTTATACAAGGGCTACCATTTTATTACACCACTGTATATAATGAGATTTTAGCATCCATGGATTTTGATATCTACTAGGGTATACATTCACTATCAAACAGCTCTTACCCCCCCCCCCAGAAAGTTCTTCCCAGTAGTGTCACTAAGGGGGTGTGAACAGTACTGAGAGAGAGCATCAAGATGGGGTAACACCAAAATTATCACAAAATTTTGATGCAGAAATGTATTCTTTTAATAAAAGTATTACTGTAGTTCAGTGGTTCCCTGTCAGAGTATTTGCAGCGCAGCAGTAGTTGGATGGAAGCAGTGGAATGCAGAACAAAGAGACACTCAGAGACGTTGGTAAAACTATTTACAAAGTTTTACTGTATGCAGCAATAATAAACACAAACAGACTTGCAGACGACAGACTGCTCTGTTCTCCAACAGAACTTGACTCGAACTCTAGGCAGACAGAACTCAACTGAACTGATGCAATCGTTATGCACAAATACTTGTGTCTGGATACTCCCTAGTTCTAGCCACACATCAAGGTCATCATAGCTTCTTGGCAATTAACTCTTTCCACATTATGGTACATTCTGGATGATGCAATCAGTTGCAATACAAGCATGGCACAAATTGCATTTAAACACTGTCAATACACAAATCCCACATTAACATTCCCAACCGTTTTTTGACCAAGGCCCACTTTGACCAGAAACCATTCTCCAACATTAGTACCAAAAGGGTTACGAATCAGTTTCTGGCCAACATTAGATTTGGTTTGGTTATTTGGGGTGCTGATTCAGAAAATGGCATTGGATAGACCACATCAACTCTAGTTTCTAAAACAGAACATATGCCATCCAGTAGTTGCCATCTGCTCACCCACAGAAAACCATATTTAATAATCTAGAACTGATGTTGTCTATCCAATGCAATGGTCAGCTCTGCGGAAAGGAGTGGAAATGAAATTAATAAAATAAAATAAATAAAAAGGAAGGAGGTTTGAGGACTGGATTGTTGTTCTCGCAGCCCAATATTGAGCCACGGCCCACAGGTTGAGAAACACTGCTGTAGTTAGATATAATAGCAAAATCATCTTTCTAAATCCATGTTTATTTTGAGTGTCTTCATATACCTATACCTACAAGACTAAAACCCAGTGTTAATTTACTTTTTCAACCTTCTAATGCACATACAATCTGGTTAGAGTTCTTATTAATACCATGCTACAATGATGATTCAGTCCACATGGTTTCATCTGTATGCCCTACAAGCATACTTTGTTGGTTTTGTTGCAGCTGGGTTTTTTATGGTTTCTGATTTTGTCAAATTTTCTGATATTTCAGCTATGATATTGTGATATTGTGATCTGGTACGGGAGGTGGTCCAAGGGGGGGGGGGGGTTGAAACCATGAATTACCACACTGGATGACACCAATCCTAGTGATGCCATTGGTTATTCCAGAAGCCCATAGTTCTTCCTGATATTTAGTAGAATCTCCTTTTCTGCAGTTAGGATCCACATAATTTGAAAAAAACAGAAAGCAAAGTTGTTCCACTTTCAACATGAGACACTTATAATTTGGGTGATCTACATTTTGATAAGGAATTAGGTAAATTTAGGGAGGACAAGGCCACCAGTGGCTACTTTTCAGTGGACTCTGTATCACCTATAAAACAGAGGGAGAATGCCTGTTGATATATCAATTGCTAGAGAATGCAAGATGGAGAGTACTGTTGTACTCACATCTTGGTTGTGGACTTCACTTAGGCGACTGGACATCTCTTTGGATGGAGAGTCAATAGCATGTTGGACTCAATAGCATGATTCTTCTTGTGATACTAATGTAGCATAAGTTGAACATGAGACATCTGCAACCACACTGTGGTCACAATATTTGAATTAGAAGTATAGCCATGGAAGAAGTGGTTTCTAAATCAAAATGAGAATCCCATGCATCCTCATAAGGTGCAGGAGAAATCCTTCACTAGTAGAGCCGGCCCTATCATTAGGCAAGATAAGACAAGGCAGAAAGGGTACCACATTCTTAATCATGCAAATTATTATGTTCCATTTTTATACTTCCAGGAAAAGGGGTTGGAGGCATTTGTGACATTTTTCTCCCTCAAGCAACAGAATCAATTGTCCAGCCTAGGATAATATATTATGTACGCTGACTTTTGAAGGTGGGGAAGGGCACACAATTCCCTACATGCCGTCAGGCAGCAAAATGTCTTGGGTCAGCCCTGATGGCTGAGATGAGGACTTCTAGCTTGAATTGTTAGCATTTGAGTGCCTATTTTACATTGTTCCTGGAGAGACTTGCGGGGATATTCCTAAGGTTAAAAATAACAGGCACGCTTAATGTGCAACTAGTTGACGGAAATAAGCAGATAAATATGTTTACCGTCCTAGGCTCCCCCTTACACTATGTTTATTTGTGTCTTCATTCCAATTGTTTCTTGTTACATAATGGTTTTGTACACAGCGGAGTACTTAAACTAATTTATATCGATCTCAATTGCTCTCATTTGTGCATACTTAATTCAGAGAGGTAATCAAATTGATTTCTGGGGCCTACTTTTTAAGAGATTGTACTAACACAGATATACAAGAGGTTGCTGTAACTAAATTAGAGGGAAAAGGAAAACATTTTAAACCTCTGGAAGCCCTTTTTTGACAGTCATTTCATTGTGCTCAGCATTACTGACATAATTGAATTTCCCTTTGCATTGAGGTCTGTTTGAAATCAGACTGAGAAACTGGTTTGGAGGGGGTTTTTTTCAGCTTCATTGGCCAGATACTAGAATCACTCAATACACATAGAAAATAATGTATAATATATCAATACGAAAAGATTTTTTCCTTTGCAGAAAATATAAAGTGAATTACAAAACTATTGGCTATGGATGCGAGGCAGTAATATTTCAGTGAAAAAATTCAATGTATGAGTAGGCTGTGCTTCTGACCCTACTTACAATGGAGTCAGCAGGCAGAACTCTAGATTTTTTATTTCTGAACTCAAGTAGGGTAACTTTGAAAGTGGGTAAAAAGGTAAAGGTAAAGGTTTTCCCCTGACATTAAGTCCAGTCATGTCTGACTCTGGGGGTTGGTGCTCATCTCCATTTCTAAGCCGAAGAGCCGGCGCTGTCCGTAGACCCCTCCAAGGTCATGTGGCCGGCATGACTGCAGGGAGCGCCGTTACCTTCCCGCTGGTGCGGTACCTATTGATCTACTCACATTGGCATGTTTTTGAACTGCTAGGTTGGCAGGAGCTGGAGCTAACAGCGGTTGCTCATGCTGCTCCCGGGGATTGAACCTGGGACCTTTCGGTCTCCAGCTCAGTGCTTTAACGCACTTCGCCACCAAAAGTGGGTACTTCCCAGCAATTGGGATGAACAAGTTATCTGTTAAGACCAGTCTGTTGAGAGAGAGAGAAAGAGAGAGAGACAAAGACAGACAGAGAGAGA
The DNA here is from genome assembly GCF_035594765.1 of Anolis carolinensis. Taxonomy (NCBI): domain Eukaryota; kingdom Metazoa; phylum Chordata; class Lepidosauria; order Squamata; family Anolidae; genus Anolis; species Anolis carolinensis. Next base: position 307,125,149 of record NC_085842.1, on the reverse strand, counting down.
AAGACAAGGGGACAGGTGTGTATTTGAGGGGGGTTAACCCTCCCCCCAATGTGACTTTTGCTCACATTTATGCTTAACATTTATGTCAACTAATGCAGTTATGCAATAGTAGACAGTGAAATTAATGATCCTATATAGTTGGGAGAGTGGGCTATTTGGATAAGAATATGCATTATTTAACTAAATTCAAACATTGATAAACCACATTTGCATAAGAGCCATATATGCATTTCATATTTTAAACTCAGCTCCCATCTTCAAGATATCTCATTATAAACTTATGTGCAAAACACAGGTATTCCAGCATCTGCAAAAATCTGAAATATTTCTGGTCCCAAGCATTTCGGAAAAGGGATGCTCAATCTGTATAGCAGATGCTGATTCTGCTTTGTGGCTGTGTTTCAACACCTTGGATAGCTCCATTAGTCTGAAGCAGAATCAATGCCGTGCTGATATTGAAGCCATTAATGAACACACCACTGATTCTGATTCATAAAGAGCTGGTTCCCACACCAATATAACACACAACTTAACCATTAGGACTTTTACCTATGCCTCCTCTCTTTCCACACTTGATTCCACTAGCTCTCCCCCCATATTCTCTCTGATTTTAACCAATATTTAATCACATTTCCATTTTGTCAGCTGCTCTTCCACAGGTCCATCTAGTCCAAGTTGCTTCCATGCATAAAACACAACTAGACCATGCCTGACATATGTCCATAGAACCTCTGTTTGAAGACTTTCAGAGGTGGAAAATCTATCATCCCCTAGGGTAGACTAGTCAACTGTCAAACAGATCCTACAGAGAAAAAAAATCTTCATAATGTTATATTACTTTTCAGTTTTCGAGGCTAAACATATCAGGCTCCCCAAATCATTCCTCGTAAGGCTTGGTTTCCAGAAGTTTAACTATCGTTGTTCTTGAACTGTGCTGCCCAGGATCAGATACATTCAGTTGGTCTGAAAGAGTAGATTTATTCTACAAAAACTTATTCTACCAACTATTCTTTCAGATAGTCTCAAAGGTGCTACAAGATCCCTTTCCATGTTTATATTCCAAATTAATGCAACTACCTTTTGCATTATAATGACTAAGCTTTCTTGAGATGCAGTTATGATGGACAAGTAGTTAGCAATGATGATCAGCAACTGGTAAAAGACAGGGGCTCTCCACGCTGCAGGAAGGAGAGCAGGGTCTATAAATATGTCGATAAATGTACCATCTCCAAGGCATCTTCAGTAGTATTTGCTGCTCTACAGATAAAATTGTGTGTGCCGGGCAAGTAGATTTTTCTTCTCTCTCATCCCAGAGTTTATGAATGCATTTAAATCTTTCTGTGCAGCATAAATGGATGGGAGGGGTATGAAATAAATTCTGGAAAGAGTTGTAATTTAGTAATGGAACGAATGCTTTGTATGCAGAAAATGCCAGTCTCCCAGGTTCAGTTCCACAGTACAACTGCATAATTTCATTGCAAAGAGACAGGTGCCACTGACAGCATAAAAGAATTCGTATCAGAAAAACTGCAGCGAATGCCAGTAAATTATAAAAGGACCAAATCTGACTCAATATAAGATGGCTCTATATGTCTGGGAGGGTTGGGGTAAGGTTCCCAGCAAAGTTTGCTCTTGGATATGATGAAGAATTCTGCTGTGGTGCACAGAGCTTATTACAGCCAACCCCCCATATCCACAGATTTGTTATCCATTGATTCAACCACCCATGGCTTAAAAATATTCCCTCCCGTCCCCAAAATAATCTACAAAGGAACTCTCGGTTTTGTCATTTTATGTGACACTATTTTACTATGTCTTTGTATGTAATGGGACTTAAGAATCATGGGTTTTGGAATTCACGGGGGGTCCCAGAACTAAACCAAGGGTCCACAGTAGTGTATCATTCATTGGTAATGCTTCTTTATAACTGGTTGAAAAATTGCCATCAACACCAGTCTTAAAAATTTATTTTCCCCAGCCTCTTGCCCTTCAAGTATACTGGACTACAACCTTCATCACCCTGGCGGCCAGGTTGTCAGTGAGCAAGGACACATCTGGACAACATCAGGTAGAGAAATTCACCCAAGATATGCAAGAGAACTTAAATACCATATATAATAGAACAATATCATATATACTCATATATATATACACACATACATAAATATATATGATAAAATGGGAGATGGATATTAACAAGCACCATATTAATACTAGTCATAGCAGGATTCGATTGCAGAACAGCATAGAGTAGTGGTTTGACTATTGGACCAGGGCCCCAGGAGCCCAGGAGTCAAATCCCCGCTCAGCCATGGAAACCCCTTAGGTGACTGTAAGCAAATCACTCTCGGTTTTTGCCAGTCCTATAAAGGACAAGCTTTCTGTCCCTTGAATAAAAGACACCTGGCAACTTTGGTTTGAATCACAGGAAAGGAAACATACACCTCCCTTTCCTCATCCTTTAATGGTGCTTCATTTTCCATACAATATACCCTCCAACTTTCCTGATTTGGCACAAGAGTCCTGATTTTTCTGTTATCCAACTTTCTCAGCTGTTTTTTAAATGTCTCATTTTCTGCCTCCCTTTCCACTTTCTTTCTTTGTCCTTAGCTTATTTCAGTTGCTGCAAACAGAGTTTCAAATGCAAAAATAGTGTGCTCAATTGGTGTGAGAGGAGAAAAAGGGACAGAAACTTGCTCCTCCCAGTAGGCTCAAGCAAAAGCAAAATGCTGCAGTCACTTCTTGGTTGTGTGTGCTTGTTGATGACTTTTGCCACCTTGATCACTCTGTAATATTTATTGGCCACACGTGTCTCGGTTTTCTTCTGTAAATGTTGGAGGCTATGCACACAGTTTCTCAATTGATTTTGGAAACTGTTGGTTATTCCTAAGTACAGCAGATCCACTGTTTCAGATGTTGGTTGGTTGGGCCGGTTAGTTGGTTAGTAGCCAGCTGCAATAAATCACTCTGACCAAGAGGTCATGAGTTCGAGGCCAGCCCGTGGCGGAATGAGCACCCGACCATTAAAATAAAATAAATAGCCCCTGCTCGTTGCTGACCTAAGCAACCCAAAAGATAGTTGCATCTATCAAGTAGGAAATTTAGGTACCACTTATATGTGGGGAGGCTAATTTAACTAATTTATGACACCCTAAAAAATTGTCCAGCAAGCGTTTGGAATGAGGAAGTTGCAGTTGCAGCGGATGATGAAGCAGCTGCTCCCCCTGTGGCTGGAATTGAGCATACCCTCAGGAAGCTGGAGAAGTTTAAATTGCCTCTATGTCTGTCTCTGTTCTATATGTATATGGCATTGAATGTTTGCCAATTACGTGTATATTGTGATCCGCCCTGAGTCCCCTCCGGGGTGAGAAGGGCAGAATATAAATACTGTAAATAAATAAAATAAATAAATTGGTGAATAATTCAGTTAGTCGACTTTAGTCACAACTAACAATAGTCATAGGATGTAGGCCCCTGTGATTTCAAGCGCAGAGACTTCAGGGACAGCTCAAAAAGATAGCTTAAGAAGCATGAACTTCCCTGCCCTCCATTAATCTCACAACAGGATCAGCTAATATGCTAACACTTTTAATGTCAGCATTAAGTGTGATTTTTTTTTAGTATTCTGTAATGGTTAGGCTTGTGAGCCTGTTTCATTAAAGCTCTCACACTAATTGAACTAGCTTTCCAGTTCATACATATAGAGTGATTCATTAATCACTTGTCCTCATTACGCATCTGATCACTTCTCCATAATGCGTCCAAGGGGGACATTACCATGCTTTGCCCAGAGTTAAGGGATGGATTGTACAATTAGTTGTACGTTGTCACCCTGATGGTTGCAAAGAGATAGGCAACTTTTCCCTTATGGGCAAATCTGATGTCACACCTCTCAATCAACAAAGGTTTTGCCACATATTCTAGGCTTGTAGCCATCTAACAGATATAGGATCAAATTGCAGCTTGCATAAGTGATTAGACTACAACAGACTTAAATAGAACTGAAAACAAATTGCTTTTTGGGATAGAATTTAAGGAACATCCCAGCCAAAATGGCAAGTAGCCATGCTATCTACATTTCTGGGAAGTTGCCTAAAACAAGACAGTTGTGAATAGTAATTTGAGGGTTCAGACTTGAATACTGTGAGACCAGGGTTCAAATGCCCAGTCAATCATGGAAAGCCACTGGGCGATCTTAGGCACATCACATGCTGTAAGCTAAGAGGAAGGCAATGGAAAACCTCCCATGAATAAATCTTGTCAAGTAAACCATAGGGTAAGTTGTGATAGGTTGGACTTGACATGAAGACATGTAACAAAAACAGTATTTTTTTTTAAAAAATAAAAGAAATATATCCAGTTCCCTGAGTCATTCCTCTTAGGGCCTAGATTCCAGAAAGGAGCTCCCAATTGTGCAATGGGTTAAACCCTTGTGCCGGCAGGATTGCTGACTGAAAGGTCAGCAGTTCGAATGCAGAGTGGGAGAGCTCCCATCTATCAGCTCTAGCTCCCGATGCGGGGACATGAGAGAAGCCTCCAACAGAATGGTAAAACATCAAACATCCAGGCGTCCCCTGAGCAACGTCCTTGCAGATGGCCAATTCTCTCCCACCAGAAGCAACTTGCAGTTTCAGACCTTTTCCCATTTTGGCCACCCTTCTCTGGACACATTCCCACAAAATTGAATCCTACATAATAAGGAGATGTGTAAAATTTCCAAAGGTATAGCAGCTTCTTGATAGCAACAGTGGTTCCCTTTACAGAATGTGAATGCTCTAATTCAAGTTTGGAGAACTTTCTTAACAGGGATCTGGCTCAATTCCTCTTGACAGATTTAGATTCATCATTTGTATTTGCAGCCAGCCTCAGGTATTCTAGTTACCAGGTGTTGGGTTGCTAAATGTCTAATGAGAGCTGAAAATATTCTTGTTTGACATGGCTTTTCCTCTCCTCCTGGCCTTCTCCCAAGGCTTTTTCTTCTGAGAAATGACCTGATGCGGTGGCAGTTTACTTCCCTGGCTGTGAATACTAATGATTTTGCAAAACAGCTCACTGATAACTTCTATGCAAACCTTTCAGATGTCTTATTCTATCTCCAGATATTCCTTCTATTTCTGAATTTCAGGCTAAGGGCTTGATTCTACAAGCTCAACCATAGTGTAAGAGTCTTGCATGCAAAACTCCACTACAGTTCCCCATCACCTCCACATAGTCTAACATTTCACAGATAAAAACCAGGATGCATGCATCCAAGCAAGATCAGAGGGCGGTCAGGAGGGGAAAAGTTATAAATAAGGAAGAACACACAAGCTAGGAGGGGCTGCTTCCCTTTAGGAAGGGCAAAGCTCTGGCTCCAGATCTCCACTAACCACATTGAATTGAATAATTGTAATTACTTTTCATGCTGAACTTACTTAGTAAACTATTTTTGACCATTGTTCAAATCATAGAATCATAGCATCATAGAGTTGGAAGAGACCTCATGGGCCATCCAGTCCAACCCCCTGCCAAGAAGCAGGAAATCCCATTCAAAGCACCCCCGACAGATGGCCATCCAGCCTCTGCTTAAAAGCCTCCAAAGAAGGAGCCGCCACCACACTCCGCAGCAGAGAGTTCCACTGCTGAACAGTCTCACTGTGAGAAAGTTCTTCCTAATGTTCAGATGCAATCTCCTTTCCTGTAGTTTAAAGCCGTTATTCCGCATCTTAGTCTCCAGGGCAGCAGAACACAAGCTCTCTCCCTCCTCCCTATGACTTCACCTCACATATTTATACATGGCTATCATGTCTCCTCTCAGCCTTCTCTTCTGCAGGCTAAACATGCCCAGTTCCTTAAGTCACTCCTCATAGGGATTGTTCTCCAGACCCTTTCCACATATTCTTACATTCCAAATATATTCCAATATATTTCCACATATTCTTACACTCCTGCATTACAGCAGGTATAATATATATTTCTCCATTAATTAAATGGCTAGTACTTTTTCTTTTAAAAAAGGATAAGCTGGTTAGTTGTCCAGTTGGCTGAAAGATAACTGGGAAGGGGATGCAACTTGTCTTTTTTGCCTTGGATTAGGGAGCCAGAAGTGCTTTGGATGTAGTAGACCAATTGCCATGGATTTGCTGCCCTCCCTCTCCCTCCCTCTCGTCTTTTATGGCTTCATTAAAAATCCTTTACACTTACCAATAATTCAATTTGTTAAGTTATCCAAGTACAGTAACATCTCTTCAGAGTGTCTGGTCCAATCTAAGCCTTTTCATAAGAGGGTTCAATAGATTATATTTGCTGCCAATTATGTTTCTTTTAGATATTTATGCGTACAGATGGCTTTGTGACACTGATGGCTTTGCAGTGAGCCATTTTCTGAGATGGAGGATGTGCTCCTGTATCCACTTACTGAACTCAGAAGGACATGTTTTAGGTAGACCTGCTTAGACCTATGTGCAACTAGGCATCCTTCTTCCTCTTATCTTTTAGATGCCAGCAAAGGCCAGCCTATTCTTGCAAGCTTTTAATAGCAATTTAATTGCTTTTATGGTTTTGTTTTCTTTTTCTTCCCTTGGCAATTCTGTTTGGCTATTTCTAGTCCTGCTTTTATCTGCTTTCTTCTTTTTCTTTAAGGGGAAGTGTTTGTTTTTATTTACTATTCTTAGCCACCTTGAAGCTTCAAGCACATAGCAAGATACATATTTTATAAAATACAAAGTCTTGGATCCTGAGTTGTCCTTCCACGAACAGAAAGGACATGGCGCCCATAAAGGCTGTTTAGAAGGGATGGCGCATTCCTCGGTGCCAACCTCTCCGTTGTTTTCGCCTTTAGGTGCATCCCAGGGGAGGTATTCTATAATTTAGGATGCAGGCTGCAATCAATAAATTGACTGACTGGTGTGAAAAATAGAATGCTAGATCAGTTACTTTCTTGGACTAAGTGTTGGTTGGGAGAGTGATGGGATCTGTAGTACAAAATCTCTAGGTTCCTTGACATTTTTAAAAGGGGATTGCTTAATTTCTCGTAAATAAGCAAATGCCAAAACTGTAAACAACCTATCCAAGGTTGACATTTTTTTTGGAATTGCCATTTCCAGAACTCTCCTTTATGCTGGGTTGCAGAACAGCTGCTGGAAAAGCCTTGGGCAAGTCTCAGGCTCGTTTGATACTGCTATATAATGCAGTTTGAACTTCACTGAAGTGCATTATATGATCTATACCAGGCATGGGCAAACTTTGTCCCTCCTGGTGTTTTGGACTTCAGCCTCCACAATTTCTAACAGCTTACAGGAGTTGTGGGAGTTGAAGTCCAAACACCTGGAGAGATAATGTTTGCCCATGCCTGGTCTATACTGACTATATAATGCATTTCAAATTGCACTATTTGTCAGTGTAGATTCAGCCTCACTTTCTCAGCTTTGCAGGAAGGCAATTGCCAACCTCTTCCAAATACAGTAGAGTCTCACTTATCCAAGCTAAACGGGTCAGCAGAAGCTTAGATAAGCTAATATCTTAGATAATAAGGAGGGATTAAGGAAAACCCTATTAAACATCAAATTAGGTTATGATTTTACAAATTAAGAACCAAAACATCATGTTTTACAACAAATTTGACAGAAAAAGCAGTTCAATACGCAGTAATGTTATGTTGTAATTACTGTATTTACAAATTTAGCACCAAAATATCATAATATATTGAAAACATTGACTACAAAAATGGCTTGGATAATCCAAAAACTTGGATAAGCGAGGCTTGGATAAGTGAGACTTTACTGTAAATATTGCCAAGAAAACCCTATTATAAGGGGTGCACCTACACTGTAGAATTAATGCAGCCTGACACCACTTTAATTGCAATGGCTCAATGCTATAAAATCCTGGGATTTGTAGCTAGATGAAAAGCACTAGCATTCTTTGGCAGAGTTTTTGATTTTTTTTAAAGGGGGGGGGGGTATTTTCCACCCATTGATGGTTGAATATGTGGATGCAGAATCTGTGGATATGGACATTGGCAGTATGAATGGGCCCCTACCGTAGTTATTTACCATCTCACTACTATTGATGCTATACTCAGCCCCCCAAAAGATTGCCGGTGCAGATTTCATTTACTCATGTAAACATGTATTCAGGTATTTATATTTAAGACCATGGGATCTCATTGAAAAATTGCCAGGTGTTGGATGCACAGTTGGGGAACTCGGTGGTGGAAGGAAGGAATCGCCTGGAATATCAAATGCACTATCAAAATGATCCCCTGCCATGCCAGGCTGTGCTTCTTCCATCATCTAATATCTCACCATGGAGAAAGCTTTCCATTTTTCTCTCTTTTAAAGGGATGCATCTCAGAGGCAAAGGGGAATAGATAAGGAATAAGACCTCCACAATTTCGTTTCCAGAGCAAACTTAACAGCTGGAGGAAAGTATTTACCGAATTGTGCTGAGAAGCATGCAGCCTTTGCATTATTTAGTATGAGCTACTGATAAGTCTAAGATGCAGGATGCCTCAGGCCATGAATTAGTGATGTTATAAAATAACCTCCCCAAAAAACCTTTTAGGAACTACAGCAAATAGGTAAGAGCTCCTGATCATATTCCATAGCTGTTCTTGGCTTCTCTTGGAAACTGTTTGGAGACAAGCATCATAAATAAATCAGCTAAAATGAAGAAAGATGAAATGTGTGTCCTGAGGGGCTTAGGGGTCTCCTATGGTCCAATTAAACATATAATAATTCCACAGGCACCCAGTATAAAAGGGTGGGAAATTTACTGGAAACTAAACAGAGGATTCTCTGAGCTCCAACCTCATCAAAACCACAACTAGGGAAAAGGAGAGCGAAAGTAGATAAAATAAACTACATTCAGCCTTCCACATCCACATAATCTGTATCCACAGATTCAACCAGCCACAGTTCGAAAATATTCCCATTTCCTCCCCAAAAAGCAAACCATGATTTTGCCTTTTAATATAAATGACCACATTTTTCTATGCCATTGTCCATGGGTTTTGTTATCTAAGGAGTGTCCTGCAACCAAACCCCAGCAGATACCATGGACCCATTTATAAATATACCATTGCTTGAGCTATTAAGCAAAAATGCATGGGAAAATGTTACCTCATTGAACTTGCAGGGATGAAAATCTATTTCATATGAAGCTGTTTGTGAAGATGTCTATTGCACATTGCCATGCAGCATTCCAACAATCTTTCCCTCATTTATTCATTCTAGTACAATAGGCCCTCCTCTTTTTGTAGGAATTGGAGGTGCAGGACTTCCTAAGGTTTTCCCCTGACGTTATGTCCAGTCGTGACCGACTCTGGGGGTTGGTGCTCATCTCCATTTCTAAGCCGAAGAGCCGGCGTTGTCCGTAGACACCTCCAAGGTCATGTGGCCGGCATGACTGCATGGAGTGCCGTTACCTTCCCGTCGGAACGGTACCTATTGATCTACTCACATTGGCATGTTTTCGAACTGCTAGGTTGGCAGGAGCTGGAGCTAACAGCGGGTGCTCACTCCGCTCCCGGGATTTGAACCTGGGACCTTTTGGCCTGCAAGTTCAGCAGCTCAGTGCTTTAACACACTTCACCACCTTTACTAGTGAGGGATAGGTTAATCACGGGCAGGAGGCAGACCAGCAGCAGGATGTGTGATAGAAACCATCACCAAAGGTGACAGTCCAGCTTTAATGCTAGTTTGCCTGCTTCAAGCAATAGTCCTTTGAGTTTTATCTACTTCCTGTTGACATTTGAGGGCCTTTGGGAGACCACCAAGTCCTTTCGACTTTGAACTCTTTCCCACTGTTCAAACACCATAGCTGCTGTGCATTTATATGCACATTCAACATTGTTATTCTTTGCTTTGCCGGTTCATTTTGTGAATCCGGAGGCCAGTATCCTTTTTTACATCCATTCCTGGGGAGTGGGACATTTTCCTTCTAATCTTGTCCTGCTTGTTGGCTTTCTATTTTCAACTGGTTAGCCACTGTGTGAGCAGGATAATGGACCAGCTAGGCTTGTCAGGTTTAGTCTATCAAGGTTCTTTTCCTGTTATCACTAAAGACTTTATTGTACCAAGCCACTATTCCATGCCAGTTGCACAATTGTCGATGTTGCACACATATTTCCATGCAATTTTTCAGTTTCAGCAATGGTGATTATTTTTTAAAAGGCACATATTATTATATAAAAAAAGAAAATAAACAGGTCAGAAATAGTGGTGGAGAGGGAGAATGGGAGAGGAGGAGAATCCTGCCCCCAAATGTCCTTCACTGCCAACATGACAGCACAGAAGCAAAACAGACTTATTGCACAAGGTTGGTGATAGGAACATTGTAGGATTGGCTGGTGTTGCTGAGTTTTGCCCATTAATACTGGGGGATGGGTTAATCACAAGGAGGAGGCAGACAGGCCACGGGATGTGCATGGTGTCACGTGATCTTTGGAGATGGTTCTGCTTCAGTGATGGTTTCCCACCCTCATGCGATAAAACCCTTATTCAGACTTTTACATCCTTTTCCTGGAAGATTATCTGTCTACTGGAGAGCCTATTGAGGTATTTTCATTGTCTCGAATATTGCAGACTAATGAAGGGCCATCTCCTGGTTTGATAGTGACCTTTACCAATGGCTTTCAATGAACATCTGCTTCTTCGCTCAGCTGTGAGTGGCCTTTTGAATTTTCCCATGGTATCCCCAAAATAGGAGCCCCGGTGGCGAAGTGTGTTAAAGCACTGAGCTGCTGAACTTGCAGACCGAAAGGTCCCAGGTTCAAATCCTGGGAGTGGAGTGAGCGCCCGCTGTTGCTCCAGCTTCTGCCAACCTAGCAGTTCGAAAACATGCAAATGTGAGTAGATCAATAGGTACTGCTCCGGCAGGAAGGTAACAGCACTCCATGCAGTCATACCGGCCACATGACCTTGTAGGTGTCTACGGACAACACCGGCTCTACGGCTTAGAAATGGAGATGAGCACCAACCCCCAGAGTCAGACATGACTGGACTTAATGTCAGGGGAAACATTTACCTTTACCTTTTATCCCCAAAATAATATCATACTGAGACATTGTTGGAAATTTCAAATAGTAGGATGTCTCTGGTCAACTCAGTATGGTATGGGGCAGGCATGTAGCTGGGGGGGGGGGGGGGCTTGAGGGGCTTCAGCCCCCCCCCCCCAAATTCTCAGGGTGGTCTGCAAGAAGGCCTTACTGGTACGTGGCATGACACGTGGTACGTGTTTATTCATATCATGATCATGCTCAATATATCCCATATGCATGGGGGTATTGGGATAACGATACAAAAGGTTTGCTAGAGTAGATCCTCTCTCATTCAGACTCAGCGCCCCCCCCCCTCCCCGAATCAAAATCCTGGCTATGGGCCTGGTATGGGGATTTGGAGACAAAGTCCCATCTCCAAATTGATTCTTCCAGGTCCCCCAAAGGAGCTTGAAAGCCAATAGACAAACCAAAATCCTTAGCCAAGTAACTCCAAATATCTTCTCGTGCATCTGAAATTAGAGGGCAGTGAGCCCATTGGCATTCTTATGTGCTCTTTCAGCACAGAGTCCACTAAAAGTCTGAACAAAAACCTCAATTGCAGCACTTTCTGGAATTTTCAAGCATAATGTTTTTTTATTGGATGCAGATAACAGGCTTGTAAAATGATGTTCCAACCTGCCCTTCTCTGTTTCAAACCAGAGGACCTCAGCTTTTTAAATGTGTTTCTGGCAAGGCCTTTGCATGCTTGCTCAAGGTTTTGGGGGGAGTGAAGAGAGGAAATTGTCTTGGCTCAGCTCTTGTCCCTCTAACCGTGCGCATTAACTTAGCCGATTAATGTTGCATTTACTCTGCACAGTACAATAGAGCTGAGCAGGAAATAGAGCACCATAGAGTTCAAAGGAGTAGATATAAAATATTAGGTCAAGAACATCTGACCCACTAGGCTAAAAGAGTTATCTGTTCCAAATTAATTTTAGTGTACTGTTAATGTGTATCCATTTGCTTCAAGGATATGCTTTATATATTGCTTAGGGACATTATTGCAGGAATACAATATCCCATTGTAGTTGAGCTGTTGTTGATAGAAAATGCATACTGGGTTACATATTTCAATATTGCATCTCTCGTAACTGTTCAGTTGCGCCAATTTGACATTTGTGGTCCTGTGATTGTTATTGGTTTTGTACAGAACCCTTTCACTGGTTCTTAGCCAGAAAAGACTACTTTTTCAAAGTCTGCTTGGGAAACAGTTCATCTTTTAAAAATATTAGAATCTCTCCTTATCACCCAGATGAAATGTGTATTAATAATCTTGCATCATGATAAGTGAAGCATTAAGCAAATCAGTCTAGTTCAGCATTCTTGAGAGATAGGCGCATTCCTGACAGAACAATTCTGTATCTGCTTTTTTGGAAATATATCCTGCTAAACTGAATGTGAGTAAATATGCATAGAGCTGCTTTTACAAAGAAGGAAATGCCAATGCACAATTGCACTACACTGATGGCTTCAAATCACCAACCTTTTTCTGTGCTGGAGAGAGTAAGAAGTAAAACTTCACTTTGGACAGATCTACACTGTTCTATATCCCACTATATCATTATCTACACTACCAGATAATCTGGGATGAGAAGATAATCTGGAATGATATCCTTGGATATAGGGTAGTATATACTGTATCCAGCCTTAGTTCATTCCTGCATGCAAAAATGACTGAGTGCAATCATTTTCTTCCTGCTCTGTAAGAATACAATAATTCTGCATAATTTCCAGCCTGCACTCCTACTTTGGGCTTTTGTTCAGAAAAATGCGTTGGTGTTCCTTTGATAATAATGAAGATGAAGAAGTATATCATGCTAATGATGATAAGAGGAAATAATGGATTTGAAAGGGCTGAGTGTGCAGCCCATGTTTTAGTTTGGGATATGGAGAGAGTGAGAGGTCAAAAGTGGATGGGGAATTTGAAAGGAGAAAGCATGCCATATATTTATTTATTTATTAGTTATTTATTCTATTTACCATATTTATATGATAAATTTATATCCCACCTGTCTCACTCAAGAAAGGACTCAGGCAGCAATTTGATGCCATATAGCAATAAACAATTGCAATTAAAACCAAACAATTAAAACATAAATGATTAAAAATACAGTAGTAATTAAATAACAATTAAAATCATGCCAACCAAAACCATAATTGCCTCTGCGTCTGTCTCTGTCTCGGTTTTATGTGTATATGGGCATTGAATGTTTGCCCTATAGGTACATAATGTGATCCGCCCTGAGTCCCCTTCGGGGTCAGAAGGGTGGAATATAAATACTGCAAATAAATAAATAAATAATCCAGGGCAGTTCCATTTGTCAAGCACATTGTTTTATAGTCACTTATTGCACTACTCCAGACAAAAATAAGAAGTGGGGAGGAGGGAGAGAGAACACAAACCACAGAACATACATTTTTGGATTATGAATGCATGAGTACCTCCTTGTTTACCCCAAAATATTGTTCATAACTTTATGTATTTCATAGGGTTGTGGGCAATATGATGCACTGGGCAAATACCATCTAAGCATGATCACATTCAAGGTGCTTACCCCCCAAGAAGACCAGAGAAGGCAGATACAACCAGCATCAGCTGCTGGGAATAGATTAGGGAGGCTACATCTACCAGCATCTCCACCAGGAAAATGCTGATATCACTAGCATAGTCTGGCACTTCTCACTTTCCTGCTCTGAGATCGAGAAAGACAACAACAGTGGAGAGCATTTGGAAAGTGGAATGGGGAAACCTAGCTCATCCCAAATGTAATCATAAGGAGTCAGGCGGGCACTTGCTTTTGTCATTTGCTCACTTACAACTGTACTTGAGAGAGTAAAAGTAGTTAAGATGGAAAAGCAAACACTATGAACAGATAAACTAACAATCAATATGGATAAGTCCATAAAACAGATTTCCACAATCTGGTTCCTTCACAACATGCTGGCCTTCAACTCCCAGTATAGATTATTGAGGGTTTCTGAGAACTGTAATTCCCCAGGTTGAAGAAGGCTGAGATGGGGAGAACTTGAAGAAAGACACATGAGTTTGTGTTGCATGCAGAAAGTAGTAGAAGCTAGAGAATGAATTACAATATCCCATAATCAGAATAACAAAAGTTAATTGCCAACATTAGCAATGTTGCATTGACTTTCTAACAATGTGACGTTCAGCATCATTTCAGGGAAGCTTTACAATGCCATCAACCTAACAGTTTTATGACTTTCCCTACTTCTTTTCTGGCACTTAGAATGGAGGCAGAGCCTGTACAAATAGTGAGAGTGTCTCCAGCGGAGTACTTTCTGTGCCAGGAAGCTGGTGTACGGTTTCTCTCATGGCAGGCACCCCTTGACTTATACCACCAGGCAATTGCCAACTCTACTTGTATGGAAATAGCTGCCCTGTTAATTACACACTTGGTACAAACTGAAAAGGTACACATAGTCGGCATCAGTCACTCTGAGTCAGAGGAGATGGGCCTGAGCGGGCGGGATATTGACGTTTCTGCAATTTGCACAATAAAGTTTAACAGTTTACATCTACTCTACAGTTTCATCAATGTTTTCAATGTATCACCTGCTCAGTTGATTGGTACTTATGCATACATTGATTCTTCTTTTCTTTTCTCTCTCTGTTTCTCCCTGGCAAGCATGCAAACGCAAAGAACAAGAACCAAATAAAGATAGGAACAACTCCCAGAAGAAATCTCGTCTGGTTTTCACCGATCTCCAACGCAGAACACTTTTTGCCATCTTCAAAGAGAACAAACGTCCATCCAAAGAAATGCAGATCACCATCTCGCAACAGCTGGGCTTGGAACTTACCACTGTCAGTAACTTCTTCATGAATGCACGGAGGCGGAGTCTCGAGAAATGGCAGGATGATTTGAGCACCGGGGGATCTTCCACAACCTCCAGCACTTGTACCAAAGCATGATCAAAGAACCGAATCTAAATTGGGCACAACTCAACTAAGATAGATGAAAAGGAACGGATTCTTAATGGGGCCCTTCACTGGTGATTTGAAAGCACAATTCTCTTAAACAGTAACACCAACTTACAACATGGGGACACTTAATTAATTTAAAAGACTACCAGGTTTTTTGGGGGGGTGGGGGTTGTTTTAATGTGCAGGTCAACAATACACTCAAGGCAGACTAAGCATGTCTCAAATCAAAATAGGTAATTCATGACCCAAATTCATCCAGGGCCAGCATGGCAGAGTCAATCAGAGCTTCTTAAAAAATCATTCGCTTTGAGGTCAATGGGATCCACCAACAAAATAGCACCCAGAGTAGCAGATTATTTACCAAAAGAAGTTACAACATGTCTGACCTATTTTATTTCAGGCTGCTTAGATTCTCCACACCAAAGCTCACAAACATTGAAACATACAGGTTCTGAGCACAAATTTGAACTAGACCTAACAACATAAGGTTTTTATTTTAGAAAGTCAGGCATTGTTACAGTATGATCAGTATGATTTGACTTAACATGTTTGGCTTTGTTTTAAAAAACCTAATTGTCTATTAATGTATGGTCTTGGATCAGTACAATTTGGTTCCCTTGAACCCAAACTATCAAGCACAAAGACAATAGACTAAGGAAACAGGACCAGCTCTGGACTCTTTGCCTGTTCTTACGAGACGTGCTCGGAGTTAGGGGGTGTTAGTGAACATGTTGGTATCAAGCACACTTTTGCAGGTCACAATTTCTACTTGTACATAGTGCCGACACACACTCAGGAAGCCAGTCATAATGTTACCACACATAGGGCAAATGCAACACTTCTACAGCTCTAAGTCTTTCTTTGTTATGAGGCATCTAACTTCACTGTGTCATCACCATTATCCTAAGAACACACTTTTATTTGCCACATCAATTCTGTATTCAAGTTAGTTGGTGTTTTTAGGCAGGAGAATAAAGCAAATACCTTGAAGATGTCACTCACTGACCACTGGAGCACGTAGTTAGATAAAATCCTCTCCCAGTCTTGTTCCATGGACAAAACCATCATCACCTCTCCCTTCATCTAAGAATGCAACACACCAAAGATGCAGGATACTGCAAGCCAAAGATCATTATACCTTTGTCATTCTTCTAACATCATTGTCTGTGTCATCATTGCCATCTTTGTCCAGATAGTCAGGTTTAAGAATCCATGTGAGTCAAAAGTACAGGTCTCTTTCAGTTCACCCTTCCAGCGAACTGAAAAAGTTCTCCGCAAGTGAAGTCGCGTTGCTCACTTTTAACTGCATTAGGGTACAGTGTTCACACACAGGGACACACACACCATCTTTCTCATCAGAATTGCTCTGGTCATATAATGTGCATATTTACCAGTGAATAGCCCCCTTCCTTGGAACACCACTTGAGTGTTCAATAGCAAGCCAAATGCTGTTAATGATCCTTTAAAGACACTTGAGACTCTTTTATGTACTACTTAATCGAAACCAAAGAAACTTTTTTCTGCACCTACTTCTTCTGCAACAAACTGTTCCGTTTAGGGGAAAATAATAAAGAAATGAATAATAATTAAAAAATAAAATAAAACCAAAATAAGGAAGCACGTCAGGAAAAAAAAATACCAATGATAACACACTGTGTTTTGACAGACATCTTGGGACATTTTTAGGAAGCAGAGTTCAAAGAAAGGGTTAACAAGAAAGGAAAACGAACGGAAAAGCCAACGGGATTGCTGCTTCATTTGACAACTCAGTAATCTTAAAGTTGAAGATTGTCTTTAATTTGTGCCTATGCAGTTTTTTCAAAAGAACAAGGAACAGAGCAACCGAGACCTCAACAGCTACAATACCAAAGAATGAGGATTTCGCATGACTTTAAGTTCAGTTCATTATCTCCCCTTGCACAGCTAAAATGCTTATAGCACCATTGATCTGTGTAAAGGTAAATTGATTCTGTTTCTTTTGAGCAACAGCAAACAAACACACAGAAGGGATATTTTTTCTAAGTTATGTTCTTTTTTTCCAGTTTCTGCTCCCACATGGAATTTCACTAAAGAATTCCATGGGCTCCAAGTATAAGATGTTGGGATACTAAGCTAAGCAATCTCCTCTAACCAGAACTGGTGCTTGAGGAAGACTCTTGCCAGTTCGGCGTCATTTTTGTTGAATGGGTTGTGTGTATTTCATGCTTTTTCAATGACAAATCTAAGCAACGGGATGGAGGGAAATGTTTTGTGAATGCAAATGAAATGATGTTTTGTTGGTTGGTATATGGAATAATCTCTCATGTTTCTGAGAAACAACCCATGCCATGTCATAGTTGTTTTTTCCATCTGATCCTCAAGAACTAATGATCACCAAATTCTGACCACCCAGATCCATTTCTCCTCACTAGATCTGTGCTTATCAGAGTAGGGAATCCTCTAAATATGGTATTCATTACCTCCCCACCACACATCTACATCCCTGTATTGCTTTCCTGTATACATCTAGGCCTTATAAATACCATCATTAGACCACTTTGTCCCCATGAAGACCCTTTCTCTCTGAGACACCCTCTTTCCCTATCTATGACCTCAGGTACTGAACCCATAGTGGATAAGTATACAAGACTGTATTCCTCTTTGTCATTCATAGTAGTGGGATACACTTTTGACTCCAAACCTATTCCCAATGCATAATTACACCATATCCCACCTTTTTGTGGCATTTACAATGGAGATCCATTAGTGGAATTCTGCCTTTACTCATAGTGTGGCTTCTGATAATTCTACTCTGAGAGTTGGAAATGAAATGTATTTAAAATTATATGCAAAATCCACCTCAATACACCAGCAGCATATGTAAACCACCTGCAAGCATCTGAAGCCTCTATGGTGGGGCAAATTTGTCATCTAGGAATCATTCATTAGAGGGAAAAGCTGCCATACTGATATAATCCAGGATCATCAAAATCAATGTGGGTTTTGCTATCAAACATAAGGTTGTCAATGGCAAGTTTCCCACTTGTTTAAATGGTTCTGGACTACATACTCAGTGAAAATTCAATTAAACACATACAGTAATTATTTTTCCCGCTGCTAAAATCAAGGACACTTTTTAAAAAGCAAAACACAGAACAAAGTTTTTTAAAAGAGCAACTATGAGTAATTACTTTTTGGAAACTAATTTGGAATTCTATTGTTGATAGTACAAAGATGATTCCTTCAAGGCAAATAAGATACCCCCCCCTCTCAAAAAAGAAAATGGTTTCAAAATCTGACCTGAAGACACATAAAAGAGGTGAAATGCAGAGCTGCTCAGGTGTGAAAGGTGTATTTTACTTCTTATAAAAAAACAGGCAATATTTCCGAGCCAAGAATCCACATTTCCCCTCCTATTTGAGCTCATCTTGAGAAATGCCCCAATTCCATGCTTAAAGTCCATACATTTTTTTCCAGTATCCATCACTCACAGAATAGAACACAACACCTGCGTTGGGCAAAAATGCTTCACTGTGACCTTGCAGATAGACCTTCATGTATGCAAGTAAATATGATGAAAGAGTTTAAATTGTCCAATGTGGGTATCCACGGGACTTTCTGTGTGGCTCTTCCCTGCAGATATATTTTATATCCTTGGAGACTAGAGGTCATGCCAGTTTCTTGGATATAATGTTTATTTTATGATCAGGGTTAATTTTAGGTTACTGTTGTTTCTTGGTTATGTGCTTTTCAAACATTTCACAATCCCTTATTGAGCTGAACACGATACTTTGGTTAAGAAATGAAATACCATTTCTTATCTTTTCATACATGACCTGCTGTTTCCCTTTACTTCAAATATGGCTATATATCTGTACTGTCTTCACAGAAGGTCGTTCTGGCATTTCTTATGCTAGAACAGGGTCTTTCTTCTATTTTCCAGAAATTCCTTCAACTGCTAAGCAACTGTGCCAAAGAATCTATGGGCTTGTAAAGGGTTTTGTGATGAGACCTTACTGCACATTTTCAGTTCAACCTGACCAAGATTGTCTTGCCTTGTTGGATTGTAAATATGCCCTATAACACACTAAATCCCATCTGTTTGACCACAGTTTGCAGAGAAACATTAGTAGTGATAAGCAAATTATCATTCTTAGAAAGCTTGTTTGCCAGGACTAATCCTACTGTCTTTAGAAACCCCCAATCCAAATTGTTCCATAAGTTGGAAATTCATTGATCTAAAGTCTTCCTTTTTTTTTTGTACCATTTGTTAACGTGGGAAGCTTTTACAATATATAATTGCTCACTCAGTGTAGCACCATTCACCAGGATTCATTTCATCTACTTTGTTATACTTCAGGAAAAGGATAGTGAAGAGAAATTGCTACAGTTAAAGCCTCAGGTCTTTTAGTTACAACAACTTTGCATTTTGAAGAGGGTCAGAATGCCCAAGTATTTATTTACTTATATACTATTTTTATCCCAATATTCAAAGACTAGAGGAACATGTTGCGTGCACAAATACAATTTTCCATGGTGTACCATATGTACTAGTTGTGCATGAATCCATTTAGACATAGACATGCATTTACCAGCTACACTGAACCTCATTATTTCTTCTTGGCTAGCAAATCCATATTGGTAACCAGGAATAGTTCCTAATTGTACCTGCTAAAATCCAGACATCTGGCACATGCAGTCAGTCATGGGCAATCTATGCTGTTTAAATGCTATCCGCATTAAAGGAAGCATTAAGCAGAAGGACTTCCTAAGTCCAGTTCACCAAACTACAAATGACAGCCAACAGTTTTAGCCAGTTTATCATTAATAAGCATATAACACACAGCTTTCATTCTAGGCACCAAAATTATTCAGCGTCTCTGTCCCCTTTTCTGACCCAAATCTCTTGTACTTTTGCTCTTTTTTTTCTGCCCAACCATTTTTGTTTTGTTTTGTAGCTGAACTGTTGGAACATACTGTTTGATTTTGCTTTCCAATCATCCACTTCCAAAGTGCAAATGCATTCACAGGGGACTGCCAGCCATTCTAACCATGTTTTGTATATGTACTGATCAAAGCTTGTGTCTAACTTGCATTGAGTACTGTCTGTTCCATGTGCGCGGTTTCAGAAAGAAATGGTAGCGGAATAGTATCCCAACATCTTTCTTTACTTTTATACTTGGAGTTTTTTTTCATGGGCACATCCAAGATGAATTCAACTTTCAAGAAACCTTGGATATTGTTTAATCATCTGTGGAGGAACAAAGAATGTGCTTGATTACTTCGGTTGAATAGCTTTATTCTGGATCTCTCTTAACTAAAGCTAAATCCAAAGACCTACGAAGGACAAAAACCAGCAAAACGTAAAGCTCAGACCGACTTACGGGAATAGCAACCTCCTTTTTTTTAAAACCCAAAAAAAGAAACAAAAAACAAAAAAGAGGAGATGTGGCAATGACATAGCTATGGGGGAACAAAAATTCTGATGTTTTTTTTTTCTTGCTTGTCACCATATTTAAGTATTTTGTGATTTTTATAGATTATTGCTTGGCCTACTCGCTATTTATTATGGGAATTGTTTTTCTTTGTTATTGTTTTAAAAGTTACACGGTCATCTTCAAAGCCTTTATTTCTTTCCTTTATATTTTTGGGCTGTAATGAGTAACATTAATGATCAATCATGAGATTTATTTTAATTAGATAGAGAACCAGGCCCAAGGTCTTAGCTCTGCTTAAATATGTATTCCAAGGCAAGGTCCTATTGATTCCATTGGCGTCAGGACACACTCTTGGACTTTGAACATAGGTTTAGCTGGTGCTAAAGCTGGAGGGCCAGGAGTCTACTGATTACCTTCTGTGATGATTTTGATGACATTCCTGATTATTTTGGTTGCAGTCCACCTGGATTTGGTCCTAAGCACATCCCATTGAAATGAATGGAACCGGTACCAGGGTATAGAAGATTGGTACCATCACCAATTTCAATGGTATGTGCATGAGATCATCTCCTTCTGGGTTGTGCCTTTTATTTGCTAGTGTTAATTTTTGCTTATTTATCAATCTTAGAATCGTAGTGCATCCTAGATGCAAATCTGAGGTTAGCACATAAATTTAATGTTCGGGAGAGGTATTGGTACAGCTTCCAGATTCTGTTACAGAAACAAAGTAAAAGATGGCAAGTTACCAAAAATGATTAAAGATTTCCCCCACCCTCCTCCCCGAACAAGGGTATGTTTTATATATTATAATCACTTTCAATGGTTTATAAAATGATCAGTTTTAAGTTATTTAAGTTAATTCCTCCTCACCTCACTAAAAAAAAACCTCAAAACCAAAAAAGTGAGGCTTACCTTTTAATTATTATTACGGCACGTAAAAGCCTTCATAATATAACTTATTTATTTAACTTATTCAGCATCTACTAAAGGTGCCCTTGTATAGTTTATATTTTTTTTATAAAATCAGCGTAAAGCACTACAGTTTATTTGCTGTCAGAACAACAGAGTGATTTTTTATTTTTTATTTTTGGACAAGCAAGGAATATTTTGTCTAAAACCATGCATTCAGGAACAACAGGGGATTTTTTTAAAAAAGAAAACCAAGACACTACAACACTTTGCCTGAACTTTGTGGCTTTTTAAAAACCTAAACCTAAGCTGGGGGGAAAAATATAAAATAACAACAAGCAAAAAAATAAAATAAAATAAGTAAATAATTTTTAAAAAAGAGAGAAACCCTTAAAGTAGCTGCTTCCAAGAATGAACTTCATGTGTGTGTAAAAAATAAAAATAAAAGGATTTAAAAAAAACAGGAAAAAAAGGAAAAAAAACTTTCTATTTCTAGTGAGAACCAAAGAGGCTACCTCACTGACTTTTTCCATTTGTAATTTTAATCGTGTTGATGATACCAAAGATACCAAAGATTTCTTTCTCTGTGCGGTCTGCATTTTGCTTGTGCTCTTTATAGTTTTAACCTTTTCTCTTTTACATCCAGTATGTACAGCTGCAACTCAGATACCCCCAACCACCCCAAGAAAGTCTGTCAAAGGGAACTGCTAATTCTGACAAAGTCCTTTTCTGTATTTCACTTTCTCCCACCACTTTTTCTGCTCCCGGCCTCCTGAAAGGAGGCATTTCTAATAGCTTGATTTTCAGCACCTATTGCCTGATGCTTCTGGGGAGTTCCATGTACAGAGGAGGTTTTTGCCTGGAGTTGCCCCAAGGCATGTTCCTCCCTTTCTTAAGTGGGCTGAACCACATGGACAGGGATGCACATTTCCATCTGAAAGTGGCCAAGGAGGTGCATGGATAGGGATGGCCGTTCCTTTTCAGACCAGCCTCAACTGGATGGATTAGGATAAGCATGGTTTTCTGGCACAACAGTCAGCATCCTGTTGGTTTCTTATGCTGATACACAAGCTTTTTTCGTGTTAGGAGTGACTTGAGAAACTGCAAGTCGCTTCTGGTGTGAAAGAATTGGCCGTCTGCAAGGACGTTGCCCAGAAGATGCCTGGATGTTTTGATGTTTTACCATCCTTGTGGGGGGTTCTCTCATGTCCCTGCATCAGGTCAGCAGTCCTGCTGGCACAAGGGTTTAACCCATTATGATCCCAAACTGGGATCATAAGAGTGAAAAGGCCACAGATGTTACCAGTGTGAAGGACAGAAGTTTATTTTGATAAATAGGTAACTTGGAGCCATCAGATGGTGTCGTACTTCCTTCACCACCAAGGCATGAACTTTGCATAACATACCAACAGATTTCCAGCTTACTATCTGATATGGGTGATCAGTTGCCAATGAGTCCAATCGAATAGACAGCACTGGCTTGGATCCAAAAATCTAGCATGGAAGGGGAGCAACTTTTGTTATTTTGTGTACAGAAAGCCCTAGGTCCCTAGGCTGACATGTCCAGCTAAAAGGCATTCATATAGATGGGGCTAGAAAGTGTCCTTGACTTGGTGGAGAAATGTTGTAAGTCAGAGAAGTTAGCTTCATTTGTTCACCATATAGCAAGGTCTTCACAGTTGATATTGTTTTCCAGTACAGTAAGCCCAATCCTCCATGATAAGTCATCTTGGAAACATAGTTTCAATAGCAGATTGTGATATGATGTGGTCAAGATCCAATGTTTAGTAGGTTGGAGGAAGAGAATAAAGAGAATAAATAACTTGTCCAAGTTAGTGTTGTAGATCACCACCTCCATCCTGCAAAGGGGAAAAGTAGATATAGTTCTCCATGTTCACACTTTGGACCATTGTGTGGCTGTAAATGAACCAGTTTGAGTAACATTTAGATCTGCTCATGAGACCCAATCCAGAGAAACCTAAATATACCAAATCCTATAATTCCAAATTTATATGCTTAAAATGTATGCCGCAGTGCAAAACACACAATCTCTAAGTGTAGATCAAAGGAGTAAAGGGCCAGAAATCCTTCGCTGTGCCCTTGAGTTTGTGTTCCAGTGCACTTTTACTGGGAAGAAAATCCACAGAGGGTCAGTAGATCTAAATTTAGGTGAATCTTAAGCATTTCATTGCATCCACCTGGTCATAGGTGCATCTATGTTTTTCTGGGCCATATCCATTTATAGGCAGAATTCAATGTTCCTGCACATATACAAATCTCTGGCAGAGCTGGTCTCCTTCCATGGAAGAGAAAGCTCCACAAGCCGCCCCTTTAAAAACAATAGATTGCCCACTGCATTGAAGTGACAATAGAAAATTCTTCATACATGCAAGCAGTGTGCACAGGCATATTAAACATGCTCTTCAGCTTTCTGTACATGGAACTACTGGGTCAGGTTATATGTGTTTGCTATCTCGTGGGACCTAGAAATCAAAAAGAGACAGTTGCGTTGAACATGAGTTATCTTTTGTTATCCTTTTTCTTCTTGCTCCTAGCAAATTATTCTTACTAAAGTTTATTTTATTTTCTTCTGCCAGCTGCTAAATACTTTTTGGATGTTTCTGGGGGATTTCACACAAGATTCATGTAAAGGCATTTCCCCTTAGTGCTATATTTTATTTACCGTTAAAAATCTAAAATTGGAACATGATTGTTTCTTGCTAAGATAGAATCCCTGACCATGGAGAAGGCTAAATGCAATCTCCATAATCCAAAACATTATTCCATTAAATAGTGGTTACCAGGAGGCAAGTCCAAGTGTAGGCAAAGCTTGGAAATGTAACTTTTTTGCACCATGTGCTACCATGAATCCCACAGCCAATATGACTACAGGTTATATTGGCTGTGGGTGTTCAGGGAGGTGTAGTCTGAAAAATAAATTTCTGGGAATGGGATATCAGCTTCAAAACTTGTAAAGTGGTGGTTTGCTCTTCTTTACAGAGGATAAAATATGTTTATTCTCCGGAGAGGTGTCTGATCTATGGTCATCCAGTTTAAAGATTTCCCTGTCATGTGGTATACTGTATGTCAGTGGTTCTCAACCTGTGGGTCCCCAGATGTTTTGGCCTTCAACTCCCAGAAATCCTAACAGTGAGTAAACTGGCTGGTATATCTGGGAGTTGTAGGCCAAAACACCTGAGGACCCACAGGTTGAGAACCACTGCATATATCTATCTAAAAATCGGGAGAGAGATTCCACACTCATAGGCATTGGACAAGTTTCGACATCAGGAGATGTAGCTACCCTGATGGAGCATCATCATATCTACATCATCTCCCCTCCAAAAAAACCCCCTCTACTCTTTCAGTAAAGCAGTCTCTACCAAGGAAAGGATTTCCAAGGCCCAAGAAGTAGGACAGTATGTGATGACATTTCCATCCCATGCCCAGCAGCAAGGCAGTTTTGCACAGAAAAAAAATCCCAAACTGTGAGCAGTTTTGAGATAATATATAGATTTCACAGACTTTCTGCCAGTGGGAAGAAAATTGCTCAAATTGCCCATTTCTTCCTTCCAGATAAAAATTAGCAATGAATTGCATCCCTAGCTTTTAACAATCATAAAAATAAGAGCTTGTACCTTGTTTGGGCATTTTAACAACAGCAGATATGGAGGGTTCTAAGTAGAAATTCCACCCATTCAGAAGTCTCCCTTTGGGAAGGAACGGTAGAAAGTGTTAATTAAACAACTATCCATCCCATGTATGCTCTTAATCTCATACTCTGCAGAATTAATATTGCTTCATATTTTCCAAAGGCAGCTTGGTCCTCCATTTTGTTTAGCATCCAACCAGATAAAAGAACTACAGGGGGGCTCAAAAGCTTGCTAACCGAGACTTTTTGCTTGGTTATAATAAAGGTATTGCCATTCTATGACTTTTGGATACCTTTCATATAAACCAACAAAATACCTATCTACTATGTTTATGGTAGGACAGGGGAGGCACTATGGTATGTATTAGCAAACTGAATTATTCCTCCTAGAATAGCAATCCCCCAGTTTATTTCTTCTGGTAAAGTAATAGCAGCTGAGCACTATTTTCAGTTTTATGCCCACACACTGTCTCCTCCAATGGTTCAACACAACAAAGTTCCACCCTTTGAAATATGTATTTTTGCCTTTTTAGAAACCACCTTCCCTCCCCACTCTGCAACATATGCTCCCTTCTCTTAGACCCTACAGTGTACATTTTGTGGCAATATGCCTTCAACTTAGAGCTATAATGACTCTCAGGATGCCTTCCATGTGTGGAAGATAATGATAGATCCTTTGTGTTAACCCTTTCCCAGCCAGGCCTTCTGCACACTTTGTGCCGAGGAGGACCAAAAAACCAAACCTGAACACAGAAAACGGTCAGAATTGGCAGGAGCCTTTGACAGCAATTGCATTTCCTCTCAGACTCATGCTTCACGTGCAAAGTGTGAATTTACCACAGGACGAGTGCCTTGCTTGAACCAAAGCAACGATTTTGCCAGTCTAGACCTCTCTGTGCTTTTTTTTTAATTCTTCCTGTGAATACCTCAGCGTCAACTGGGCCGCCATATTGTAACTGGTGGGCTTATTGTACTGTGGTGCTTTGCAATGCAACCCTGCAAAGAACATCATTTGTAATAATAATGATGATGACTATGATGATAATGATGATGATAATAATACCAAAGGTTCTTTCCCTCTTTTCTCTCCTCTCCTCACCTCTCTTCTCTTCTCTTCTAATTCTTCATGGTTCCAAAGCTTTAAAATATAAAACCTGGGCATGTTGGCAACGCAGACCGCTCAATTCCTTACCGAATTTTCTCAGATATACCTCATAGATAATAGTGTTTAGAGTAATGTTATTATAGCGTATGTAATAAATTATTCACTTGTTTCATTTTGGTAACTGTGATTTAAAAGAAATTTAAAAAGCTTTATACGTTTTAGGTTGTGCTTTTGTAATAGACAGGAAAAAAGGTGCGCTTAAAGATGTGTGTCCGTCTTTCTTCCCTTTGGATTTTTATTTATTCTGGATTGGGGAAAGTTGCAGAATGAGCCCAAAGTTTACAGTTTTCATATTTTGCTGAAGAAACAATCTGTGTTAATTTGCTCTGTTGAAAAAAAAGTATGATTATTTTCTACATTTGTGCTACTTGGTCTGAACAATGACTTGTTCTGTGTTAACGGTGTAGTATTATAATTAGCAACTGCTATAATTTCAGTGCTATCATTTTGATGCATGAGGCAAAAGGAAGAAAAACTTAGCAGTGTAATGCATTGTGGTTCTTAATAGCAACTCTTTTCTCTTCATTTGGAAATAGATATTTCCCTTTCATTTAATGAAGTTTATTTATGCATGGGAGCCTGTTATCCGTTAGCGGTCGTGGAACAGTTTGTGTATACATGCATTTAGACTGTGGAAATGTGCACAGTTCCGTCTCATGAAGTTGAAATATCAGTTTTGCAAAAGGAAGGTATTTCTTTTGGGATATGCTTTGAGATCAGTGCACATTTGGAAAAGGAAAGTACACCCAATCCAAATTGGATTCAAATGTTAACATTTAAAACAAAAGATTAACTAATTGGCAACTCCCTCTTTCTAGGACAAATATCTTTTATATGAGGGTAGTTTGGAGAGATATGTCTTATTGGAAATATGAGTGAGCTCAGCTGTGCATTCTTTCCCAATACAAAAGCAGTTCCTTTGGCTTTATGGTAAAACAGACTCACAAACAGCAATATCACTGCAGATCCGAGCAGCAGGGCAGCTCCCAATTTGCTGGGAATGAACGGCCATACAATTGTTGTGCTATTTTAACAAAGCAACCAACACTGTCCCAAACCAAACACAATCAGAATTAGCAGGGTCTGTTACAGTCTTGTTGTGCACTCCAACGACAACAGGATGCTTTCTTAGCTCAGTTTCAATTGCTGCTCATCTATTTTTCCTATGCAACTATATTTCCGTTCTCAAGTATTTCCAAAGGATGTTTGTTTGCTTCATTTTGTAGCACACCAAAAAAAAAGAAAAGAAAACAGAGGCAGTATTTGTAGGGCATTAAAGAAGCTAACGATTTAGTGAAGACAAGACATGTATGTTTTGGAGTCAGGTCAAGAATAGTGTGTTCTAAGTCAGTGCTTTCAAAGCCATTTTGCTAACTTGACCAAGCAATGGAATCTTGTCTTATTTTTTGGAGGCTGTCTGTTGATTCCAACTCTTAAACTTAAATCCATGTCTAGTTTGACCCATCATGTTGGACTCAAAACACAACACTAGCTTAACCATATGGACAAAATAGGCAGATCCTAAAGTCTTCCACAGCTCTTAAACCACCTCTGACATGGGTAACACCTGCAGAAACATTGTCATTTAAAAGAGGACTGTGGAGTGCATTCATGCATTATATGAGTCTGTCTTTGCCCAACTTTGCCCTACCAAGAACTGCCAACAATTCTTCATCCAGTCTTGACAAGGACAAACAAAATTCCTCACCAGCAGCACATTGGTTATCCTTTAATTTGTGTGTCCATCACTGATACCTTTGGATAGATGTTCTGCCTGGAAACCCATGTAGCCAAACACCACCATAAAGCCAAATAAACTGCTAAGTACACTTTACTTTCTTTAGGAAAGTGCAACTTAGGGATAGGGGTGTGTGGAAAACAGCAGTCTGCTATACAAGACAACGTCCAACATGAACATCAGTAGCGTGTTTATATGTCTTTTGTCATTAAGAATATACCTGGACGTGTGCTTACATTAGTGCAAAGGAACATATTTTTGTTTGGCCTTATAATAGTAGATTGTGATAAATGAAAGCTTTGTACTATAGTCTGTTTATTTTTGTTTTCCTATTTATCTGCCAAAGATGGTAATGGATACAAGGATTTTAAATAGGATTTTTTTTGTAAGACAGTTAATGATTGTAATAGTGTTAAAACTTCCCAAAAGCTTTATATGTTCTTCCGCAATAAGCCAAACCAAATATTTCTTTCAAGGAAATTCCAGTCATGCTAACAGAGTCACAAACCATACTGAACCAAAAATGCAGTTTGTTGTAATGTTTGCATAATGTTCAAATGCATTTTTTCTTTCAATCCAAAGGAAATAAGGGGTATATGAGAGATGGCAACGCCTACCATTGTTTAAACAACCAATGGCTGGCCCAAGCTTACTAAATTTTGCCAAGAAAACTTGTAATTTAAGGTATATTTTATAATGCCGTTATATGTCTTGGGTTTTTGGTTATTTTTTATTTTATTTTGTGACGGTGATATGTTAAATCGAGTGTTCCAGACAAAATAAAGTAGCTACAGAATGAATGTTATTTTATTATTAAATGGTTTTTACTCAGTTATTTGTGCCAACAGACATCCTTTACCTTAATAACAAATTACTGTATATGTGTCAAAGTCTTAATTTATAGTTCTTGATGTGAAAATAAAGAAAAAAACACATATGGTTTGTCAAAGTTGAATAAATGGAGAGAATCCTACTTTTTTTGGCGTTTTCGCGCAAGAAAGCAGTGCTATTATGTGTGCTTTTTCAGTTAGGGGCAAAATTGCACCACAGGCCATTGGTAGAACTAGGGACATGGCTGGTAGAACGCCATTTCCAAAACTCATACCTACAATGATTTATGGCCAAATTGGTGAAATGAAATCACAGTTGTGTTTTGGCATCCTCACCATCACCATACAATTCCACATTTGAAGGAAGAGGATTGCCACACATACACACAACCCTTGATCTGCACACACCTGCACAGTTAGGACTTTAGAGTCAACATAATCCTTGTCCACCTAGTCTTTCTAAAGAAGTGATGAGAATAGCATCCTGTCCCTTTCCTCATGACATTGCCTTGCTTTCATGAAAAGCAACAAGGTTAAAAGGAAGTCTTCTATATGTGTGGAAGTTTTCCATGTGATTCTAGATTCTGCTATTCTTATGTGAAGAGCCTCCAGCAGAGGTTATTCTCTTCAGACTCAGTACTTGTAAGCAAACTAACAAAGGAGGAAAATAGGGTTAGTGAACTCTCTTCCTTACATGTTACTTTAACCCAACAAATTATAGAATCATAAGGCTGGAAGAGACCACAAGGACCATCCAGTCAAACCTCCTACCATGCAGAACAAAACAAAGCACTCCCTACAGATGGCCATCCTGTCTCTGTTTAAAACTTCCAGAAAAGGAGACTCCATCACCCTCTGAACCAACATATTCCACTGTTATGCAGCTCTGACCATCAGGAAGTTCTTACTAGTATTTAGGTAAAACCTCCTTTCCTGCGATTTGAATTGATCACTCAATGTCTAGAATAGCAGAAAGTAAGCTTGCCCCCTCCTAAATATGACATTATTTCAAGTATTTAAACACAGCCATCCTGCCTTAACCTTCTCCCAGCTAAACTACCCAGCTCCTAAGCTGCTCCTCATAGGACTTGGCTTCCATACTTTTTGGTTACTCTTCTCTGGGCACATTCTAGCTTGTCCATATTCTTCTTGAGTTATGGTGCCCAGAACTGGACACAGTTCTTTAATAGGGTGGGAATTATGCATATTTTGAAGTTTTGTTGGATTACAACTTCCAGCAGCTATAGCCAATACAATTAATGATGTAAGTTGTTGGAAACTGCATGCTAATGACATTTGTAGGACTACACAATTCTGAGATAGCTAGGGTTCCCCATTTTTTCACTTGGTTGACTACCAAGAGGATGGTTTGTAACTCAGTGATAGAGTTCATCCAATGCATGCAGAAAATCCCAAATTCAAAAGGCCTGTGTGTGAAACTTTGAAAAGTCACTGCCACTGGAAGACATCACCAAGCAACTGCTTGAAATAATATAAAGCAATTTCTCATGTTCATACCACAACGGCTGAGGTAGCTATTAATGCAAACAGAGTGACAGTTAAAATAGCATAATAAAGGGGAATAACTTAATCCAAGCACCTGTATTGAGAAAGGGAATAATATGGCTAAAGTGATTCAGCCATTAGTTCAAACAAGAGCAAGATGGCACACTTTATACAGAGCAGCCTTTCCTGATCTGGTGTTTCACAAATGTTTTGGACTAACATTGCCAGTTTTCCATAAACAGCCATGCTAATTCTAGGAAGACAGGTGCTGTAGTCCAACATATTATCTATAGAGCATCAACTCAGGAAACCCTGCACAACTCACTCAGGATAGGAGAACTTCTGTGTGAATATATACATATATAAAAACAAATATTAGTCTGTCACTCTAGTACATCTGTACAACTCCTTGCACACAGGGCTGCTCCACTGTTACAACAATCCTTATGGCGGTCTATTCCTTGAATTAATCAAGGGAAATCATTCATTATAAGAATTGCAATCCTGTAGAAGATAGAACTGTACATAGTTTCTATAGAATAATAGCAAACAGAGCAGGAAAGACAAGAAACAAGTTTACTGTACAGGTTGAATATCCCTCATCCAAAATGCTTGGGACCACAAGTGTTTCGGATTGCATTTTTTTCTGATTTTGAACATCTCAATTTGCCTATAGATACATCATGAGATATCTTGGAGTTTGGACTAAAGTCTAAACTCAAAATTCATATAACAATATACATACATTTCCTGAAGATCTTTTTATACAATACTTGTAATATTTTTATGTATGAAACAATGTTTGTATGCAATGAACCATCAGAAAGCAAAAGTGTCACTTTCTCAGCCACCCATGTGGACTATATTTTATTTTGGACTACTTCCATTTTTTTTCTAAAGATTTTCAGGCAATGAATGCTCAACCTGTATTAGTAACCTGTTCATTTTTTAAAGGGAACTTGGATACAAAACCAGTCCCAGCTTTGAGCAACAGCATTGCATTAGTACTACCGGCAGCATTATTGCAAAAGCTTTTGATGTTCTTTAATGGGAGGGTATGAGAGGCCAATAGTTGTCCCCGTAATATCAGTTTATTTATAATAGATGCAAGCAGGGCATCTGACAAGTAAGCAAATTTCTTTGCTTTTAAGCAGGCAGATCAAACATATATCATGATTCTCCAAAGTACAGGTATCTATATTCTTCTCTAGACTCCCAGGACAGCTTTCAATTTACGGGCTTTATCCAAAGTATTGGTTCTTGAGCCTGCTTCCTCAAATATAGCTCAATCCTAGCTCTCATATGCCCTAACCATCAACTATATTGTCCAGGGCAAAATTATTTTGGGGAGGAAAGTAATGCCCTAATTTTGGACTCTCCCCACATAGCTGCTTCCCTGAATATTCAATAACACTCAAGACAACCAATAAAGTATAAAGATGGTGCCAAATACCCTAAATGCATCAGATCCAACTTGGAAACTAAACAGGATCATCCCTAGTTAGTACCTGGATGGGGGACTACCAATAAATACCAGGTATTGTAGGCTATCTTTCAGAACAAGGAACTGGCAAAGTTACTTCTGAGCATTCCTTGCCTAGGAAAGCCCTATGAAATTCATAAGATCTCCATAAGTTGTCAAGTGACCTGAAGACATGCACAAATAAACAGGACAATATAGCAGTGACCCACATAATTGTGTTGCCTGAGGCAAAGGACAAGACAATGCCTCCTATGACTACGTACATAAACTTACTGGAATGGTAACTGAATATTGCTTTATCACTTGCTTCATCCTCTCCAATGCCTAAAATATCAAGCTAGTTTGATAGATCTGGGACAGTTCTGTGTGTTAACAGCTTTGTGTGTTAACACAGAACAGCTGGAAAATCAGGAGAGATTGCAGTCTTCCAGCATGCACTAAATGAGGCAGCCACCTTCTTTGCCTAGCCAGTGTGATGTAATGGTTTGAGTGTTAGATTAGCACTCCAGAAGAGCAAGATTCAAATTTCCGCTCAGCCATGGAAACCTACGAATTGATTTTGGCCAAGTCACACTTTCTCAGCTTCAACAAAAGCAAGGTCAAACATCACCCCTCGCTCCTCCTGGGAAGAAATCCTGTCAAGAAAACCCTTAGATAGAGCCATCAAAACATCAACAATAGCCAGGCCTCCCAACTTTGGCATGTAATGCTGAGAATATTATTATTTATACCCCACTTTTTCTCTCAACAAAGGAGACTCAAAACAGCTGAAGATAGATTCCATGAGATGGACATTTTCTTTTTGAATCCAATCAAATTATCCTGTTTTTGCAGCTGCCATGCAAACTCACAGAGGGTGAGGCTGTTTCCATTCATTCTGCATATTTTTATGGTTGTACAATTTGTTATGCATGCAGCTCAAACCACCACACATCGGTCATATTAGATATGAGACTTTTGATTAAAATTATTGTTTTTTGTTAGTGGTTTTTAATACTGCCCCATCAAGTGTGCAACCTAAATTTTAAATTCCAAAATTCAAAGAAGTAAAACAAATGCAGAATAAAAAGAACATTATAAAACCTAGTAGGTTTGAGCTCATATATCACAGAAACAGAAAATGACCTCTACTTGGACTACTGAAGGCTTTGAGAGTTGTCGTCCCCTGAAATAGTTTTTTCAAGTGCTGTGGAGGTTCAGTATTGGCACAGGAGTAGGAATCAAGCATGGATCCAAGAATACAGAGAGAGAGAGAAATATTAACTTACAAGCCAAATAAAGGGACTTAGAAAAGACCCAGTACTTCAAAATAAAGACAATGTGATTCTGATAAATGGGTATATCCATGAGAGATGCACATGATATCCAGATTTCAAGCATCCATTCAATGATGGCCTTGTGCCAAATGGCCATCAGCTGGCTCCTATAAAATTAAGCAGGCCCTGCCATTAGGAAAGACCTAAATGCTCTAAAGACACCACATCATGTCTGATTATGGAAGACAAGCAGACTTAGTAGTCCTGGATGGGAAACCACCAATGAATACCAGCTCATGTAGGCTATATTTCAGAAGAAGGAACTGACAATTGACTTCTTCCATAATAAATGGAAAACTATGATATTCATGGAGTTGACATGAGTTGACAGGTGATTTGAAACACATACATACATACATACATACATACATACTATAAGGAAGAGTGAGGCAGCTGCCTTAGGGAGAAAACATGAAATGGTTGAGGAAGGGCAATAAAGTCAGAACAAAAATGGGAATTGTGGAGCCTTCCAAATGTTTTTGAACTGCAACTGCCAGTGGTCCTAATGGTAAGCTATAGTGTCTAGGACTATTGTGAATTGCAATAGAAAAACAGCTGGAGACCAATGTGATTCAATCCTGTGCTCAAGAACAGAGCCAAGCATCCCACACAGTCTAAATTGGCCTGTTGAATTCAAGTGATTGAGGACACCATTCAATGTCACGTTCTTCTGCATGGATGAAATGAGAGTGCCATCTAGCCCTTTGCTTCAGAGAGAAAACATTAGTACAGGTGGCCAAAAAATGCAAGTTTTGAAAAGGGAAGAAGAGGAAGAGGAAACACTACTCAACTAAGGAAAAGAAGCTGAAAGTGCATCTAGGCACAGAGTTAGAACTG
Organism: Anolis carolinensis; assembly: GCF_035594765.1. Classification (NCBI taxonomy): domain Eukaryota; kingdom Metazoa; phylum Chordata; class Lepidosauria; order Squamata; family Anolidae; genus Anolis; species Anolis carolinensis. The sequence continues at coordinate 307,091,330 of NC_085842.1, read as the reverse complement.
GCAAACATCTACGCATCCAGGACTTCAATGTTTTTCTTCACAGCTCATTACCTAGAACAGTTCTTAGTAAGAGGCAGGGATCTGGTGAAGTTATTTAAGACATCGTTGTAGGTCAGAGGTTCTCAACCTGTGGGTCCCCAGGTGTTTTTGCCCACAACTCCCAGAAATTCCAGCCAGTTTACCAGCTGTTAGGATTTATGGGAGATGAAGGCCAAAACATTTGGGACACACAGGTTGAGAACCTCTGTCCTAGAACAATGTCTTAAATAACTTCACCAGACCCCTGCCTCTTACTAAGAACAGCCATACTGACTTAGTGCAACAGGGAAGTACAGTAGACTCCCATATCCATGGAGGATATAGTATCAGACTACACATGGATTCACAAAACCATGGATAATAGCAAACCGTATTGAAATCAATGACTTCCAGCCCAAGAATACTATACAGTTGTATTGGAGGGCCAAGAAAATGATTCTTCTTCTTCTTCTTCTTCTTCTTCTTCTTCTTCTTCTTCTTCTTCTTCTTCTTCTTCTTCTTCTTCTTCATTCGTTCAGTCATTTCCGACTCTTCGTGATCTCATGGACCAGTCCACGCCAGAGTTTCCTGTCAGCCATCGCCGTCCCCAATTCCTTCAAGGAGAAAATGAGTGGATAAATAAAATGAGTGCTGCTGATGGGGACCATGTTATATAACAAATACCATATGCATTCAAATTGTACTATCAGACGATTCCACTATCACAATCAGTTTTGGATATTGGAAACAATCATACATTGGCAATTATCAACTCAACATTTATTCTATGTAACATATTATCTGCTCTCTGAGTAGGCTTTGCAAACCTTAACTACGCCTTCTGGTTTATACCCAGCCACTAGATGTTTCCTACATAACCAATTAGCTCTGCTGGGTTTCCCTGTCTAAAGGCAGAACATTCACAATATCACAGCAATTATATATAATTGTATATAACCTAAACACACACCCAGCCCTATGCAAAGCGAACAGTAGATGCAATATACACAATAAAATTGTATTCTTTTTAATTGTTGCAGTTGGCCCCAAATAATTCTGGAGTCCTCCTTTAGAGAAACTCCTTGGTTTCCTTCCTGATAAACTACAATTTCCAGATATAAAAATGTATCAAATCAATTATTACCATATATACTACAGAGAATAGCAAGGCAGGCAGGCATCCTTTAATAGCAGAGCGAAGCCATTCAACAGAGACAACCTCCCTTTATGTGTTTAATGCATTATAGTTACCTAGAGGAGCCTTAAGAGGCATTCTTCTGACAATGGGTTCCACTGACCTTCATTTTACGTTGCATGGAAAAGTCTACTATGCCTCTCAAGTGGCTTCCCAGAGAGCGGGTCAGATGCGAGCGCCTTGGCAAACAAGGGAAAACACTTAGCAGCAAACTTTTCCTTTGTCTGTCAGTGCTGCTACTATTCCCCCCCCCCTCCTTTTTTTTTTTTGCTAACATCTGAAGCGAAATCATTTTCTTCTTTAACGGCTGAAATGGAAAAACAGTGCACAGCTCCATGCAGACATACGTTGCCTTCGGTTCTTTTCCTTCTAAAGTAAAGTAACAGGTAATGTGTCTCTTAGCCAGAGATTCTACTGAAGTATTTAAAGCCGCAGTTCCCAGGTGGAATGCCAAGAACTCGTGGGCCACGAGGAGCAAATGCATTGAATAATTAAAGGCTCTTGCATTCCCAAAGATCATCCAAAAATGAAACCCTCTGCTGTGATTCAGCTGGATTCTTCACCTCTCTGACCCACAGAACTGTAGTCTCAGTTTTAAGTTGGAGCATGTGATATTCAGTTATCGTGTCTAGGAAACACAGTTAATAAAGTAGATATGTTCCTGAGTATTAAAGTTAGCCTCTCCATCCCTGGACTTAATAAACCATGGCTTGAAAATATTCCATCAAAAATTTTCATTTAAATTTCAATTAAATTTTTAAAATTGAATATTTTTAAGCCATGGTTCATTGGAAAGTATATTCAAACATTAACACAAGGTGGGGTTGGCTCTATCCACAAACATCAAGTTTCCTATCTTTTTTCCTATTCCTAAATTTTTGGTAAATAAATCAATTAACTGAAAATAAATAAAAATACAGAAAATAAGAAATCATAAACCAAACTTTGGTTTTGTCATTGCATATAAGGGACACCATTTTATTATAGGTAAAGGTAAAGGTTTCTCCTGACGTTAGTCTAGTCGTGCCTGACTCTGGGGGTTGGTGCTCATCTCCATTTCTAAGCCGAAGAGCCGCCGTTGTCCATAGACACCTCCAAGCTCATGTGGCCAGCATGACTGCATGGAGTGCCATTACCTTCCCGCCAGAGCGGTACCTATTGATCTACTCACATTGGCATGTTTTCGAACTGCTAGGTTGGCAGAAGCTGGAGCTAACAGCAGGCGCTCATTCCGCTCCCGGGATTTGAACCTGGGACCTTTCGGTCCGCAAGTTCAGCAGGTCATTGCTTTAACACACTTCGCCAACGGGGCTCCTTTTATTATACCATTGTATTTAATGGGACTTGGGTGTCCATGAACATTATTCACAGCAGTGAGATATTTGTGGGAGGCAAGATCTTCTTGGACTACAACTTCCATTACTGTTTGCCTTTCTGTTTGGGAGATGATGGAAGTCCCATGTCAATATCATCATGTCCTTGTTATTGTTGTTTGCCATCAAGTTGACTTCCATCCTGGGACTTCACAAGGATTGGTGTCGCCCGGTCCAGGAACCCATACCCCATGGACCTCCTCTTGAACCAGACCATACAGAATCATTGGTAAGGTTTATTTGTGCTAAAATTACTTATAAATTATAAATCCCATATGTAATGACAAAACCAGTGACAATTAAAAGAAACATAACAGCAAGAAAAACAATAGCATGCACTTGTAGCGCCTGTAGATGAAACCATGTAATTGTATGTTGGTAATGCTAGTTGTGACTGGAGCACATGTACATTAGAAGCTTCAAAAAAAAAGCACATACTTTTTAACTTTGTAGGTATATTGATAAACACAAGTGAGCTGGGTTTATGAAAATGTATACACAACAGGGATATTTTAATAAAAATAGCAATAAATTTCTACTAAAACACTGCACAAAAATTTTATGATAGTGTGGTCTGCACCCCCTGCATTTTTCTAGTGATGCCAGTGCTTCAATTTATGGAAGTCCTATGAATGAAAGGCCTTTAAAATTCCTGTTTATGAATTGCCCTGCTCAGGTCTTGCAGACTTAGAAACCTGACTTGATTGAATTAATCCACTTGTAGTATGCACTCACTTTTTTCCTAGTGCCCTCCATTCTACCAGGCGTTATTGTCTTTTCCATTGAGTTACATCACTTCATGATGCAGCCAAAGTTAGTCCCAGCTTCTGGCAACCTAGCAGTTCAAAAACATGCAAATGTGAGTAGATCAATAGGTCCCAGGAAGGTACCTCTGGCGGGAAGGTAATGGTGCTCCATGCAATCATGCTGGACACATGACCTTCGAGACGTTTATGGACAATGCCAGCTCTTCAGACATGACTTGACTTAATGTCAAGGTGAAACCTTTACCTTTAGTATCTATAGAATGCTTCTCCAGCAACAGATTTCAGGTGAGTTAATCATGAATCAGCCTTCGTTATCCAACTTTGACGTTCATATACTGTATAGAACTTGAAACATGAAGCTATGACATATTAGTCTAAATATAGTTCAGAAATCCAGGTACAATCTACAATTTGTGTATGTACAAATCTTAGTATGCAAGCACACTTTGGAATCTAGGTCAAGAAATAAAACAAAAGTGTGTTTGCATGTTTTTGAGTCAGCACCTTGGATAGTTCCTTCATTCCGAATTTTTAAAGGAGTTATCCAAAGGATTTATAGGCTATAGTTCAACACCTTGACATAGTTCCTTTAAAGCAGTAGTTGCCAACTTTTGGGCCTCCAGGTGTTTTGGACTTCAGCTCTCACAGTTTGTAACAGCTGGTAAGCTGGCTGGGATTTCTGGGAACTGAAGTCCAAAGCACCTGGAGGCCCAAAGGTTGGGGGACCACTGCTTTAAAGTCTGAAATAAAACTAAACACAGATTCACTGAACCCTTGACAATGGGTCTATCTACACTGCCATATACTGCAGTTTGAAAGTGCATCATATGGTCAGTGTAGAGTCATATAATGTCCCTCAATGCAGTGTAGATGGATCCAGTCTTGCTGTAGAAAAAGGCATTTCAACAAAGCCACTGCAATTGCCTCCTCTGCAGGAAACCCATCTTCTCTTGCATCTGGTCACCATCATTCAGCTAAACCTTGTGTTTCACAGAGACAACAAACATGGAGGGCAGTTCAATCAGCTACAACCCATTCTCACTTGAGAGCCACTTGACAAAACCTAGGAAGCCACTCCATTTCTCTCTCTCTTTTTTCCTGGAGTGAGGGACTCACAGTTACGAAATGGCCATTGACAGCAGTTGAAGTGGCAATTACTGACTAGAGCAATTTGTTATATTAATTACCCTGCCCTGCATTTTGCAATGTGATTGACAGTATCCTTTCAGGCCATTTCCATTCATCCCAACAATCATTCCACCGGGAATGATATTAGGCCTTGGGTAATTCAGAAGTGGAGATTACAATGGCATATACCACTCAATGACGGAAGAGTCACTTTAAATGCTCTCCAATGTTTTGGTCTTCTAAAAAGGCAGATTCAAGGCAACTGAAAAGCAATGGCACAACAAAGGGGGTGGGGGAAGGATTCCAGACCAGTTTTGCACCTACTTTGCTGGGTTTCCTTATATAGGAAGGTCTGTTGTTGTTCAACAAACATGTGTTCCTCTATTGTTAATCTGAAATGGTAGAGTTCACTTCTATTACCAAAAGGAAGTACTAACTTAAGTCTTGGAAGGAAACATTCCAACATTTCACAGATGAAAACCAGATGAAAGCCACATAACATTAGAGTGTGGTGAAAGTTATTAATGAAGAGGACTAGACAAGCAAGCAAGAGGGTTGGCAGCAGTTTGCTTTTGCCTAAGTCCACATTTGGCTAATCTATCCCCCTCTCTCCTCTCTTGCCAGGAGGCACAGACCATTTTATCTGAAAATGCATTTAATTGCTAATTACAGTAGAATCTCACTTATCCAAGCCTCGCTTATCCAAGTTTCTGGATAATCCAAACCATTTTTGTAGTCAATGTTTTCAATATATCATGATATTTTGGTGCTAAATTCGTAAATACAACATAACATTACAATTACAACATAACATTACTGCGTATTGAACTACTTTTTCTGTCAAATTTGTTGTATAGCATGATGTTTTGGCACTCAATTTGTAAAATCATAACCTAATTTGATGTTTAATAGTCTTTTCCTTAATCCCTCCTTATTATCCAAGATATTTGCTTATCCAAGCTTCTGCCGGCCCATTTAGCTTGGATAAGTGAGACTCTACTGTACTTGAATGCAAAGTGAGTGTTGCATTTACATTTTAAAATGATTTTACACTTTAAAAAGTAATGGTTTTTAACTTGTTTGTGTTTTAATGTACATATGATCATGTTTTAGAATATCTTTTGTCCATTTGTGAGCAACCATGCCAATCAACCAGCAAAGCAAGATAAGAAGCAATCATCTGAGATGGAATATATATGATTTTTTTTCAAAAGGTATGTTAGAGCTTGGTAACAAATACCTTTTGCAGTGGGCTACATTTCAGACAAAGGAACTAGTAAACCCCATCTGAGTATGCCTAAGAAAACTATATGATATCTACAGGGTCACCAGAAATCGACAGGCAACTTGAAGGCGCAGACACACTCACCCAAATCAATCAATAGAGCAGTACTCAAAGCTGTTCATAAGGTCATTAGGAACAAACTAGCTTTCTCTCCCTCTATCTTGTAGAGCAGCCTGTTCTAACTAAGTGCCTAAGACTTGCAGGACTGCAAGTCACCAGGACACCATGGCTAGCTAGGAAGGATAGAAGATGTCATCCAATGCATCTCAACTGCAGTTTGTCAGGTTGGTGAAGACTGCTTTAGAGCAGTGGTAAAGAAGATAGGGCTCTCCCGATGAGGTCACACTGCAATTCCCATTAGTCTTACCTTATACAGATCATGACAAGTTCCAACAGTATCTCTAGGGCTATGTATTTCCCATCTCGGACCTAGACACTGAAGCAATCTGGTGGTCATGGACTGCAAATCTCAGCAGCACTAGCAAGCATAATTGATGATGATGATGATGATAATGATGATGGTGGGTGATGAGGAGCTGTAATCCAGCATTCCCTGGATGAATACATGTTCTCCATAACTGCCCTACACCATCACCTAACAATGTTGCTGTATGCCTTAAAGTCATTTCCAACTTACAGCAATTCCAAAGCAAACCTGTTAAGAAGTTTCTTTGGCTACATTGTTCAGAGGGAATTTGCCTTCCTCTGAAGCTGAGGGAAAGTGACTTGTCCAGGGTCACACAGTGGCTGAGCAATTATTCGAACCCTGGTCTCCAGAGTCATAGTTCGTCACTTAAACCATTACACCATGCTGGCTTTCAGATGAGAATATCCTTGAATAGGTCAAGGGTCAAAACATAACTCTGTTTTCTTTGCTCTTATCCTTTTCCGGTGCCCAAGCAAATGTTACCAACACATTTTTATGTCAGAAGCTCAGAAAGAATGGTTACAGAGCTGCAATTGTACCTCTATTTTATTCAGAAAGATTATACAAAAGCAAAAGAATTACACTTCTCTGCCATATATCACTAGATTAGCATGTGTTAGTTTGCAAACATTTACATTTTGTATTTTTTAAAAAGATAACAGAGATACATTATCACACTATTCTTGGCATTGGAGACAGTAAGTGCTTTCTCTTATTCCAGAAAACGCATCCTGATTCTGATCTCACAACTATTTTTATCTTACCAGTGAAGTGAAGGAAGGATTAATTCTGAGAGGCAGCTTGAAACTTTTGGAATGATACACAGGGGGTTGGGATTAAAACAGACAAAACATCCAACTCTATATTTATATCCTATTCCCATTTTGCACTGCTTAAACATTTCAAGGTAATGGATGCCATGAACCCACCAGTGCTACCTATGTTTGCAACTAAGATAAAAATAGTAGTGAAACAGGGATCAGGATTCTTTTGTGTGCAGATAGAGACAGCATTCACTACTTCCTCTCCAAGAATATCTCATGAGCGCCACTGATTCATGCATCAGGTACTAGCCTACAATCTTCCACTATAGCTGCCATCACCTATATCGCACATAAGGCACAGTGATTGTGGTGGTAGGAGTTGCAACCCAACACATCTAACTTGTGACTGAACTAAAGGTCCTCCCCAAAGGATGTTTTGTTTTATTTTCTTCTAGGCCAAGGACATGTGTCATTAACAGCTGAGTAACAGGGAAAACCCCAGCAAGAACCAGCTTGTTGGTAAGCTGAATTTTTGTTCTCTAGATCCTTTGTCAGGTAGGAAAAAATTATGGCCACTCTAGACAAAATATATCTTCTTTGCTAGCAGGTAGACAAGAGATTGGACAGAAAATCTTTCTGGAATGTTTATAGGTTTCCTTATATTGGTTGTCATTATAAACCACTTAGTACTAAGACTTTGGAGTCTAATTAGTCTCCCCACACAATGTATGTATTTAAAAGCCAACCGATGGGAAAGGTTTTCCATGCAATTATTTACACACAGAGAGATGGGTTAAAGACAGGAAACTTATTTATTACATTAGGAGATGATGAGCATACCATGTCATTTCATAACTGAAAAATTAAGCGTTGCCATGCACTATTAGAAGGAAAAAATGTATGTAATGTTCTTCCCACAGGATCAGCGTCTCTCTTTTTTAGTGTCAAACTTACTATAAATATCAGGCCAGTGTCCATCAGGTCCTGATTTTCAAGGCACCAAATATAGCAATTGAGGAATATTATGCATTTGAATCATTGCCCATCACATAAAAATCTGAAGTATTGGAGTTGAAAACAATGGCAAAAGGCCCTTGCAATCTAAGGTATAATGAATTCAGTAAGGATAACTTCACATTTCTCATATCCCCTCATCTTACCTTGTTCTGATAGCAAGGACAAGGGAAAATATGGGAATTCTTTATCCAGTCTATTTTTACAACCTCTCTGTTTTAATCCATGTTTTTATTAAGTTTTTGCCATTTACTTTATTGGTTAATGTTTAAATTTTAATTGTGCATGTCTCTTGTCTATTGTCATGTTTTATATTGTTTTTATTCGGGCTTGGCCCCATGTAAGCCACCCTGAGTCCCCTTTGGGAAGGTAGAGGCAGGGTATACAAATAAAGTTATTATTATTAATATCATCAATTTTTTCTATGGGTTGTCTTTTTTTATATGATTAAAAGCAGTTTTCAGTGGGAAAGATTTTTTTCAGTTTAGAATCAAGCCTAAAATGCAGAAGTCAGCATATAGCAGATGACAACTCTGGAGACTAGGGTTCGAATCTCCACTCAACCGTAGAAATCCATTTGGTGATCTTTTATGAGTTGCATACTCTCAGCTTCACAAGTCAGAAACAGCTTGAATCAAGCTGTAGTAAGTTTGTATCTCAGTTATAGTTTCTATCATTTATGTATGAAAAAGATGAGAGAGGAATAAGAGGGAGGCAAGGAGAGACAAGGAGGGCATAAAAGAAAATGGAATGAAAGCAAGAAAGAAAGGGGAAGGGGACAAGGAGAGAAGATAGATGTGCCTAGGATAATTCAAGCTTTATTTTATTTTATCCCACCTTTTCCCATATATAAGTACTCAAGGCAGCTAGCAATAAATATAAAACCATGCTAAGAAACAACAATTAAAATATTTTATGATATTAAAACCATTAAACATTAAAAATAGTAAAATATATAAAAAGGCTATACTCCGCTTAAAATCCCAATCACACCATGTTCTCAGTTTATAAATGCCTGATGGCTGTGAGCATGGATGGGCCATCCTGGCCTCCCCAGGGAGGGAGATGCAGAGTGTGGAAGCAGCTCATTTATTAGAGACGAGACGAGAGTTGCAGAAGGGGAGAAATAGAAATAGGATAAGATGGAGAAAGGGCAAGGGAGGATGTGGAGGGTGGGTGACTGAGAAGGGGAAAAAGGAAGAGAAAGAATTGGAATCAAGGGTTTGGAATTGGGTACCTAAGCAAAGGTGAAAAGGTGGGGTGCCCCATGCTTTTAGCTCAGCTTACCGCAAACCATGTTTTCCTTCGATCAAGGAGGGAGATTGAACTGTGACCTCAACTATTCACGAAGAGGGAATATTCAACCATTTAGGTCATGGTGAGAAGGGTGGGAACAGGACTGGGGAAGTTAATAAGATAGGAAAGACCACAAAACAGCAATCCTATAATGCCTCATTCAATTACGTCTGAGCCCTGGTGCTGACCAGGATTTTAGAAACACGGAGAGGAAAAGGGAGCAAGGGGAAGAGGTGGCCAAGGCGAGTCCCAGAGGGGTTACTGCAGCCACACCGAGGCAGCTGGTCGCAGGCAAGGTCAACATCACAAAGTTAAAAACAAGAATCTTTCCTTTTCAAGGCTGTTTCTCTGTAGATTTCAGAGGAGAGGGGCCAGGCTCCAAGATCTCAGGGCCTTATGTATGCAGAACAAGAGAAACATCTTCAAGAAATGAGAATTTCCAAGGCACAACATTCATCCGGCTCTGGTTTCCTACTGCTAAAGATTTTCAAAGTCACAATTCAACTGAACCCTGAACTATTTCTTCTAGGACTACAGAGTGGACAAGTAAAATCAATAAACACAAAAACATTACAATATGTGATAATTGGGACAAGAAAGTTATATGCACAAAACTGGAAAAACACAAGAATACCAACAGCAGAAGAATGGGTTACAAAAGAGTTTTGTCTAGTAGAAATGTACAACAGTTTGCTTTTGTCTAAGTTTACTGGGAAGGATTTTCTCCCCTCCTTCCTTTGAACTCAGTAAGCTGAGGATGAAGAATGAAAGTGAAAGGAGGAGGAGAGAGAAACTGGGATGTTTTAAAAGTAGCTCAAGACATGGAATGACAGAAGACGAACCAGAACTGTTCTTACCAAATCGGGACACTTAACTTGGAGGGTACGCAAGAGTACCGACATTACATTGCTACATGAAGCAGAAATCCCATAAGCATCTGCCCCCATTTCTGGCAATAAAAGTATAGAAATAGCAAAGTAAATTCACAATCATTTGCTGCCATTTCATAACCCCCAAATTCAAGTGCCAGAGGAAACCATCTTTCTGAGCCCAAAGACAGAATAAGCCTACTTGGGGTGTTCTATGCTGTGAGGACACAACACACTATATTTATGTATCTTTTTGTATAATTTTGGCACATCACTCTCCTGCCAATGTTTCAATATTTGCTATGAAAGAAACAAAATGGATTTATAATCTTTCACACACAGAGAAACACACACACATATAGGAAGTACAAATTGACCAGCTCTGGGGACGGTAAATATAATTTTCACTAACACCAACAGGAATCATGAGGCAAAAAGCCTCCATCCATCATACAGAAAACGCCTTTTCCTCTTGGCTGGCAAACATCAATTTTAAGAAAGCCTTCTCCAGATAAAAATTACATTTCTGTCATACTGTTGTTTCTATCAGTTTAAGGTCATGACATTTATACTCCATTCCCCATTAACATTTTACATTCAGTACCAGCCAGATTAACTTCACTTTGTGCAATCAGTCTATTCCTATGACCTTGCCCTGGTCTTTCTGCTTCTTGACCCAACAAGATCTTGCATGATTATTTCAAGTTTAACTGCACAGAGGAAGAGGGAGAAAGAGATGCAAACAAAGAACAACTTTGACCTTGAAGGAAAAAGAAACAACCACACCCGTCATAAACACCTAGACTGAAATATGTATTCCAAAGTGTGAGCAGCTCTTTCAAAGTGCTAGGATATTATTTTTATTGATTTATTTACCACACCATTTTTCAAAAGGTAAGGATGTGCATTCCATGCAAATGCAGAAAAATGCAGAATATTGTATCCAGAATCTTTGAGCTGGGGCGATTTTTAAATAAAATTTCTAGCCCATATTGTCAAGTATGTTGGAAACTAGGCTCCCCAACCAGCTAGTATTTTACTAATCGGAGTGGTAAAACATGTTCTGCCTAATCTTTTATTCTGATTTGGAGTATCTTCAAAGTTGTTAGTTATTACATTTAACTGTGCTTCATTGGTGTGGTGGCAGAAGAGGAGTTTTGTAAGTTCTTCTACTTCAAGGAAAATGTGCAAGGCAAGAAAATGGCCAAGCAGAACTGAATGGCAGATTCACTATAAGCTAAGAAGTCTCTGATGTATGAGTAGAAGAAATGCTAGAATCCTATCTGAGCAAAGTCTGCAGAACAATTTTCAACACCAAGCAATCATGCCTCCATAGGAGTAGTTGCCGTCTGATCCAATGCCAGTAGCCATAATGTGTTATATAATCTGTGTCAGGCCCTTTGATTCTCATATCCCATTACAGGAATCTACCACTCTCCCTTCCATCTCCTCCTTGGCATAAAAGCTACAAGAAAACCAGAGTACGTGGAATGTGGCAATCTGAGAAAAAGAGGCGGATGGCCTTGGCGTTTTGGTCTATATAAAGCCCTCCCAAATGACTCCCGGGTCCATCTCTTGTCAAGGCAGTAATGGCAGGAAGCCATAATATATTAAAATAGTAGATTAAAACAAACAAGAGCCGTTTGGATCAGATTACACATCACTTTCCTCACATCTGACAACAGCCCGAAATCTGAGGCAGTAAAAGACAATCGTCGGCCGTAATGGCCTAATAACTCTGTGCTAAAAGTACTTGTGGGATTAAACCGCTACCAGCTCAGCACAGCCTTCAGGATACATCGGGAGCCTTAAAATCCACAGCGGTATACTCAAGAGCATTACCGCGTAAGTGCTCATTTCAGACTTCCTGCACAGTGCAAGCATGCACACTTAGGAGACGTAATTAGGCCTCAATTGCGGGTGATGTTCACACATTGTGGATCATCCTTAAAATGACAAGAGAGAGACCGGGAGGCAAGGGGGATGAATGACCTACAGGGCCCCAAAAGGCACATTAGGCATCTCCCTCCATTATGTTTCCACAGTGGGAAAATTGCCACTTTAGCACAAGAGCTCCTTTTGCTCGTGCTAAGGCAACCGATGAGCAGGAACAGGGCACTTCTCACACATCCGTGTATATTGCCTACCTACATAGAACATTTTAAAAGGTGGCATTCTTAGGCAATCTTTTCCTGCTTCACATAAACTGGGTGGGTTTTCTTTGCTGGAAACAGAGAGAAATAGAGTGGCCATCCTTTGTGTGGGAGGGTCCGTAGATCAATGAGACAAGACAGCCCCATATGCTTTCAGGAAAAAGGATCACAACCAAAGCTGCAGGGAGAGTCAAACAAATAATGGCTGGATCTGCCACTGCTTCATTTCCTATTTTAACCTCATCTTCCAGGGTTTTTTTTTTAATCCCTTCCAGATAGTATTTTCATGCATATTTGTACACCATTTGTTGTTGTACATATACTTTTGCAAACAATTCCTCCAAATTTTCTTCCAAACTTTGATTCTATCATAGGACAGAATATAGTATAATATTTACCCTATTATCACGAATCTTTGTACTTGATTTGCCATGATTTTCATTTTCAATTTCATGAGAAATCTTCCTTAATATGCATTTCAAAGTAATGGAAATTCTATCACAATACTAGAAAAAGGGTAAATATTGAATCAATATACAGGCAAATTTGGTTGATTCAATGAGTTTACTCTAATTGAGACTAACAATTTTTTATTATTTTAAAGCAGGAGGAACATAGATAATTTCCACAATAAAACTTTGGTGCCACCACTGAGAAAGCTGTGTCTCTTATATTTGCTTAACCACTGGCAGCTTTGTGTCAGAGACTATACAGCACAAATTAAAGTTTGGAGCCTGGTGTACAAACAGGCAGTCCCTGAAGTAATGAAGCCCTGCAGATTTAAAGGCCAAGTCTAGAGCTTTCAAGTGAGTCTTGAAACAAAGAGATAACCAGTGAAGTGTGCCGAAATACAGAACAATAGGCACCCATTATCAAGCACTGGACAAAAGCCCGCCTGTCATATTTTGAGCAGCTGTAGATTCTGAGCTATTTTTAAAGGCATACAAAATGTACTTCCATCTGATGATACTAAAAGTTCTGAATTGTGAGTTTTTCACTTTCTGAAAGGAATTCCTAAATCCAGTTGTCATTCTCCACTAGAGTAAGCTCACTTAATCACTGGGGAATGTGCTAAATCAACACTTGAGTCCACGGGCTTGCTCTAGTAAGTTGGGTTTCAGTCTGACTTGGGAATCATGTGACCACCCATATGGTATTAGAAAACTCCATTCTAGACTGCAACTCCCATTGTTTATACTGTCTAGGTCTGCTGGGAGTTGCAGTCCAGTAGCATCTTAGAAGTCACACGATCCTCACCCTTGGTTTAGGTCTTACCTTCCTTCCTATGCAAATACTACAAACAACTAAACCAGAAATGTGTTAGCTATCACTCAGCATTCATGGAAAATTTTCATATTGAGAAGCAACTCAGAGCTGCCTCTGTGCAAAAAAAATGTAGTTTGGCTCCATCATTGGAGGCAGTAGTATATTGGTTAATGCAAACATTAATCATGGGAGAGCCCCTAAACCATGCTTTCAGAGATAATGTACAAATGCACATAGCTGTGCTGATCCATGGGCTCTTACACGTTGTTGTTGTTGTTGTTGTCATGTTTATTGTGTTTATTTATACCCTGCTTTTTCTCTCCATGAGAAGACTCACAGTTATAGTGCTGTGATTTCACTTTAGCTGCCATGGCAGCATCCTATGGAATCTGTGAATTTGTAGGGAGGGATGTTCAAAAATCTCAACCAGACTACAGACCTTAGGCAATTTTTATCGCCATTCCAAGTCAAGTTATTTCCAAGCATAAAAGAATAAAACAAGGATTGCTGACAATAAATTGTTGCACTAAGCACATGGAAAGCAACTGGATAGAGACTGGCATTGTCATCCCTGTCATCTCTTGAAAGTAAGGTAAAGGTTTTCCCCTGACGTTAAGTCCAATCGTGACCGACTCTGGGAGTTGGTGCTCATTTCCATTTCTAAACTGAAGAGCCAGCATTGTCCGTAGACACCTCCAAGGTCATGTGGCCAGCATGACTGCATGGAGTGCCATTACCTTCCCGCTGGAGCGGTACCTATTGATCTACTCACATTGACATGTTTTCGAACTGCTAGGTTGGCAGTACACCAGTGAAATTTACATTCTGGCAAGGTGATGTAGGAACTCAGCCAATGTATCTACTTTTTTAAGGATAGTCTCATCTGATCTTCTGGGAGTTGATGAATGGTCATGTTTATCACTCCATCACTGATAATTCTGATGCTATTAACTATGTTCAAATGAAAATTTCCCTCAATTTCTATCATTCATTGATAGCCCTTAATGCTTAGCCAAATAGTCAGTTTTAGTTGAGCAGGAAGAGGTGGGCAGTCAGCTAGTTGATACATTTCTCTCTATGTGTGTTTGTGCATGTATCCACAGATATGTCTCATCATCTGTCTTGCAATTTTATTGTTATAAGGACAACTCATGATCCATAATCAGGGTGATGAATCCTTTCAGTGCTGTTGAGTTTTGACATGCCAGTTTCAGAAAAGAGTCAAAGGCCATCGCAGTGGAGAAAACAAAATACAATAACAGCCAAGACCGTCTCCCAACACAGCTTCCTCCATGTGTTGGACTACGCTCCAGTCACACCCAGTCACCCACCAATAGTGATGCTAGTGGGGATGATAGCCATTGTAGTCCAACATATCTGGACCTGCAGGGTTGAAGAAGTTCCCATACAACATACCACAGAAAGAAAAGCTGAACAATAAAACAAAATCCACAAAATACTGATAACCTTGTCAGTCAACCAAAATGCACAAGTATCTGTAAGCTTTACAAATGCAGGCAACACTCCACTCGTCCCTCATTTTCCCTTCCAGCTGTGACACATTGGGAGTGCATATGCTCATCAAGCGATGGTGCGTATATGTGTGTATCTTCCAAAGCCCTTCTGGCAGAGCATTTCGTGCACTATCATGACTGTCAGGGGATATTGTTTGAGGAGAGATTTCTATTTATAATGGCTCTTTTCAGACACGGCTGTGCACTTGCTGCTCTTAAGCTTTCAGCTCCACTCGAGTATTTTGCTTTTCTGCTGTTGTATAAGGTTTTTCGGACCTCTGGGAAGTGTAAATGTGTCTCCTCACTCATCTTCAAAGTCTTGGCATAAATCAACAGAAGTTAAATTTTTGTAACATGGATGTTTTTGTTGTTATTATTTAATAGAAAAATAACAAGACACTTCCCTTCGTATTTTGTTGGAGGGCTTGCTTGCTTCCATAAATGGCTTGGGGAGCAAAAGAATGCACAACTCTTCAAAACATCCTCTCCATTAAATGTTTTCTGAAGAACACGGCTCTCTACACTTCTTGAGAGTTATTTGTTTTGCAGTGTCTCCAGTTGCCACAACCAGCCAGCTGAAAAATATAAGTATCCCCTTCTCCACACAGACTTTCTTACATCTTACGTGATCTAATTGTGCTTTGGAAATATGAATATTGCCAACTTCTTCTTTTGACAACTATGAAAAATATGCTGTTATTACTCATTTGAGATTTTTCAAATATACGATTTAAGCCCATTGCAAGTCTAGCTTCTCATTGCTCCCTTTCCCCTCTCTTCTTTTTCTTCCTTTGTCACAACTCAGTAAATGTTGCTGCCTGAGGCTGACCAGAATGTAGCCAAGTGAAGTTACAGTTTGACAGCAAAGTCAAATTATTTTGACACATGAGGCAGAGAATCCCACAAGGAAAATCCACATCCCAGGTAGCAAAGCGATAATAATAACATAGTAAATGACTAACAATTTGTCACCTTTTCAAATCATCGAAAATCTTCTATTAAAAGTATTTGCCTCACCCTGTCAAATGTTACTGCTGGCCCTGTTCTTCTACCTATTTTCTCTTCTATTTTCTCTTCTGCTTTTCTTTCATTATTAGTAAGACAAGTAACTCTTAAAAGAGCAGTCAGACATATCTAACTCAAATAAGTGAATATGAATCTCATAATATCCTACACCATAAAAGAATTATACCTGTAAGTAAACTGCTGAAAGATGGAAAGAAAGAAAAATACCCCAAAGGACATACAGGAGAAGAGATGGCAAGATTGCAAACATTTTCTCTGCTATTTAACTAAACAAACACAGAAGTGTCCAGAAGTTGCCATGAGTAATACATAGGGAAGATCAAAATGGTGTTAAGCTAGTTGGAATTTTACTTCTGTAAAAAAGGGCTTTAGTTAATTTTTTCAGACCACCTCCTATTGCAAGAAAGATATCGTGCTCACTTACCTTTTAGGTTTGTCATTCAGATCACTGAGATCCAGATCTAAATGCTATATTGGATGTACGTATCCGTGAACAATTGGGCAGTTTTGTCACATTTTATCTATTATAGGGCTGCTGTAATGTTCTTGTGTAGCAGAGCAGGCAAACCATATGTTAATGGGGAGGGGGGGGGGGAATGCAGACCAAAGCCCAAGAGACCCAACATGCAAAGAATCCTCCTATAACACTTTCTGGGTTTATCCCATAAGAAGTAATGAAACCACTGTAAAACAGTGTCTCCAAGTCCCATCTCAGCAAGGCAATGGCACTGAAAACCACCAAGAGATTTAGTACAACCAAAAGGGACACACTCTGCTTGTCTAGTTACAAGTGTAGGTCATCCACCAAGGTGACCAAAGTCATCTCCATCCCATAACTAGGCATGAAATGGATCTTGATTATCCACTTCATACAGAAACCCCTGGAACTGAGAGGTTATCACATGCTCCAGAAATTTGTCGAAAAATGAAATGTTAGAGACTTGCCAATTATACTCTAGAATGGTGGGACCCAGGAATGGGTTTTTAAATGATGGATTTATAACAGCCTCCCTCAAGCAAGCTGAACCCCTGCCTTTAATATGTCCAATTACAGTGAGGATCCAAAGTGGATATTAGATTTGTTTACATCTGTGGTTCACACTCATAGTCTTTGAGCTGGGCTTCTTAGCAGATCTTCTCTGGTTGTCTCTTTATGGTTTAGTTCATCCTTTCTGTTTGTCTGCTCGACTAAAGTCATGGAGCATGAAGTTTCTGCTTTATGTCCAGTTCTTTAGCCATTTCTTTTGCTGACATCTTCACAGCAGCTGTCTTCACCACTACATCTGCCTGATCATTTACCTTAATGATGCTTGAGTCTCCTTGTATCAGTTATAGAGATCATTTTATCTGATCTCTTTGCTGCCTTTTCTGGTTTTATGATGATGAGGTGCTTTTCAAGCTTATCACACTGTGTTTTGTTTTCATAATATTTGTATATCAACCTAATAGCTAAAGAAGGGACACTTAAGTGCTTTTTCAGTACAACAAATTCATTTATATCATGCAAGAGTATGTTGCTTTCAGGTAGGAAAGCTAACAGTGTGCAAAATTCCATCGGCAGGTTTCAAACACAACTTGGGTGAGGCAAAGAAACAGCACATGATTCCACAAAAGTTCATAATACACATTCATTGCAGAAAAATCAACAGAGCACTCTGGCACCTGAAAGATTAATAAATGTAACATGGCCAAGACTAACCAATTTATTAGCCACCTGCCAAAGTGGTCTCTGGCCTGCAAATTTATATGTCACTATGCATTTGTTAGATGTGACTGTCCTACAAGGTTCATTTAGGATTTTATTTTGTGGGAGTTAAATTTCTTTTCTCTTTCACATGCTTGTCTTAGAAAAATATTCAACGCCGGTAAAGAGAGCCATGTCCCTTTATTTCTGACCTCACCCTGAATTTCCAGATGCTCCTGAATCTACAACCCGAAGTACATTTTCTTTAGAAGTGTGAAGCATAGAAAAATCAAAATGTTTTACTGCCGGCTATAAAGATATGAAGAGCATGCTGGGGGTGGGGTGGGGGAGTGAATCTTGAGCCTGAAAGGGTCGGCTTCCCAAAACATATGAGACGGGGCCCAAGGCCCAGGAGCCATTCTTAATTACAATGCTCTTGTGGGCACGGCGGCGTCCCCTCATACATTATCCTTTTCTTCCACCTAGTGCAAATCACATGATCCAGCCTTAAACTCTTCTCCTCTGAGAACAATGGGAATGACACCCTCGGTGCCTTTGCCTTCTTCAGTGGCCTCAAGACCTCTTGGCCTCGGCGGTTCAAAGGTCACCTCAGGCAGCAGGCAGGCAGTTTTTGATGTAACCTCTGAACTCTGGAGGATAAAAGACTGCGGAGCCCTGAGAGACGATCCATCTCCGCGTGGCCACAATGAAGAATGTCATTCAATCAGAGCCCAGCGCACACAAATTAAATGACACTTTCCCGGCGCTCTGTCCTGAATCTAAATTTGCCCTGTGTGTTAGGGGACAGAGAGGGAATATGAAGGGAAGGGAAAACCATAACGGAACCAATCCTGCAAAGCAAGAAAACAAACAGTTGTGTCTACAACAACAGTGGCTGTTGCTGTAACTGACAGACCCCATGGATGTATGACCAATTGCTTGTTGCAATCCCAGGGAAAAGAGAAGCTGTCCGTTTTGCCTGTTTGGTCCGTCCTGTCTAATGATTGAACATCGATGGTGTTTTAAGTCACTGTCAGCAGATGAATCCAACTGTTCCAAAAGATCTGACAAAATCTTTTGGAACAAAAAGGTTTTTCTCAAGATGGTTTCAAAAGGATAAGCAAGTAGCCCCTTTGTTCCGGCAAAGCCACAAAGGGTCTTTGTTGGCCCCTGGAAGACTAACAGGTTTATTTTCACACACATCTCCATGGATTGCAGGTTCAGTTCGGTTCCTCAGAAAGAAGAAAGTTCAAGATGCTGAGGAAGGGGTAGCAGGGTGGAGATGCCTGCCTGGTTTGAAGCAACGAGGCCTTCACTTTCAGGAAGGAAATTGAGTTATGTGGCTTATCTTTTTTTATTTTCGGCACCACAGAGGGATGCCATCAAGCATCAGGAGGCATCAGGGTTTTTAGAGCTAGTGGGTCTGTGGGATATCTTAAGTCACTGACAAATCCGCAGCCAGTTCACATTTGGTGTCAAAGAGGGAGTGGGAAGAATTACTGCTCAGAAGAGTCGGGCCTTCAATGTCCAGAAGGGTCCAACAATTCACTCATCCCTGCAAGGAAAGGCTAACGCTTTGTGGCATTTTGATTTAGCAAAAAAAAAGACAACCAAAGGGAAACGTGCCTCCTTAATTGGCATGACAGAAGGGCAGTGAAAGAGCCAGGACACAGTGAAGCCTCTGAAGCCGGTTGACAGGACTGACTACCTCCTCCTCCTCCTCCTCCTCCTCCTCCTCCTCCTCCTCCTCCTCCTCCTCCTCCTCCTCCTCCTCCTCCTCCTCCTCCTCCCCAATGAGGCGGAAGGCTTTTTTGTGAGTATGGTGGAGAGACAGCAAGTCAACAGCACAATCTAGTGTGTGCTTGTATCTTTAAAGCATTGACATGCCTCCGAACTGCCTGTTTTTGATAGTACAGTCTCAGCTAATCCATAGTCGTCCTACTTTGTCACCTGCTTTTTAAAAAATCCCAGTTTCTCTCCCTGCCTCCCACTTTCTCCCTTTGTCTTCAGCTTGCGTCAGTTCCTACAAACCGAACTTAAAATACAAAGGTTGTTTACACCTTATTAAATCAGCAGGGAAAAGAGGAGAGTAGCAGGCAAAAATTGGCCCGTTACTATAGACTCCAGCAAAAGCAACCTGCTGCAGCATCTCCTAGTTTGCATGCCTTCTTCCTTCACATTACAGGTTTACCTCATTTAAAAATGTCAATGTGTTCTTGAGCATTACATCGACAAAGAATTTTGTACCAGAGGTCAAAATAATATGGAATAAATATAGATAGGTTCCAACACCATGAACACCATATTCAAAACTAAGATTATGCAAATATGAAATGAAACAATCGGATTTGATGGGTCTGTGGATGTAAACAAAAACATATTTAACCTTCTACAATCCACTTAAAAGCTTGTTTCCAAAATACACCAAGAGATGGTGTTTTCTTTTACCAGCCTCTATTTTTCTTACAATTTCTATTTTATAGTGATGTATGCTTTTTTGGGGGGCCATGGTGGCACAGTGGGTTAAACCGCTAAGCTGCAGAACTTGCTGACCAGAAGGTTGGTGGTTCAAATCTGCGAGACAGGGTGAGCTTCCATTGTTAGCCCCAGCTTCTGCCAACTTAGCAGTTTGTAAATATGAGTAGATCAATAGGTACTGCTTCAGCGGGAAGATAACGATGCTACCACTTCAGCGGGAAGGTAACGGCACTCTATGCTGACAATATGACCTAGGAGGCATCTATGGACAACGCCGACTCTTCAGCTTAGAAATTTAGATGAGCACCCCCCTGCAGAGTTGGATTTGACTAGACTTAATATCAAGGGGAAACCTTTACCTTTATGCATTTCAAAATATTTTTGGTGGGGGTGGGGTAGGGAAGAGAATGGTAAGGTGAGTTTATATGCTGTGCTTTTTGTTTTTATTTTGCTCTTCATATACAGTAGTCTCACTTATCCAACACTCGCTTATCCAATGTTCTGGATTATCCAACACATTTTTGTAGTCAATGTTTTCAATACATCATGATATTTTGGTGCTAAATTCATAAATACAGTAATTACTACATAGCATTACTGCGTATTGAACTACTTTTTCTGTCAAATTTGTTGTGTAACATGATGTTTTGGTGCTTAATTTGTAAAATCATAACCTAATTTGATGTTTAATAGGCCTTTCCTTAATTCCTCCTTATTATCCAACATATTCGCTTATCCAACATTCTGCCGGCCCGTTTATGTTGGATAAGTGAGACTTCAAAACAGTACAGCCAAGAGTTAAGGTCAATGTACTTGATAGTGTGGTAGCAGTAGAATTACTGAAATGTTAGAAGGATACAGGTTGTCTAGAATAATATTATTCTGGGGGCAGGTACAGTTTGACAATAGAATTAGTATTGTTTGCCCTATTAGATGCCTCCCCCCCCCCCCCACCCCTGCTATTCCTCCTTGATCTCTCAACACCTTTTGATATAACTGATCATGGCATCTTCCTAAACTAGTTGCATAAGTGTAGGATGTGGAAGTTGTGTAACAATAGTTCTGCTCTTATCTACAGGTTTGATGCTATAGTTACACTCTCAAATGTGTAGTTCCACTCCCTGATGACCATAAACATCCCTGCAGTTGCCCATGAGTAAATCTGAATGGAATTTTGCAACAACTTTTCTATACTTACAATAGCTACACCATGTTGTCCTTTTTCAGTGGAAATGATTAGTGTGTTTAGCCCAAGGGCATCCTGTAGGATATTTTATTGATAATAATAACAGTAGAATAACTTAGCCAAAAACCTAAATACTCCTGATGAACAATTCTATGTGATATGAAGTGCAGGAAGCGGGTCCCCTACTGCATTTCCAGAATTGCACTCCAAACCCTTGCAAGGTAAACAGAATATAGCACACAATCAACTAGCTATTATATTAGCAGACTTGAAGAAACCTTTGGAAAGACCTCTATGCAATGATTCAACTGAATGGACACAAACCAAGGGCAGGAAGAGGCAAAGCTGACACAATCATGCATCTCCCTCCTGCCTAGAAAATAACAGAGTCAGCTACATCACATTGATATGACTTATGGTTGCCAACAAACCTGAAAAATGCCTGGTCTCTTCTTACGTCTTTCGATAGCAATGTGCCGTGCAGGAATTATCAGACGTTTTTGACAGCACTACTTAATCCCTATGCAGCATCCTGTTCCGAAATATACAGAGAACAAGAGCTGATGAAAAGTTTTGCAGTTGTAGTCACAGTCTCTTGAACACCGACCTCAGATTTAGGCTGCATATACTATGTAAAAAGGGTTAATACACTCTTTCTTTGCTGGAGTGCTAACACAGGTCTCCCACATTTTTCTCATAAACCAAAGGAAGAAAGAGAGGATGACTAGGCTGCCTTCAAGAGACTAGTTAATTAAACAAATAGATACACTGAGCACAAATTATCATGGCTTCCAAGTAGAAAGACACATAACCAGTCTGGCAGGACTAGGATCGGGAACGGTATCTTTGCAACCCACCATAATGTTGGATTCCCTGCTAGTCAGTGAACGTGACTATTAAGAAATTATCACTCATAATGTCTTGAACTCATCCTCAATCCCAATGCCTTTCTTTTCTACATAAATAAGCACACACAGGCACGCACACATACACACCACAGATCAGTAATGAGAGCTCACTAATGGATTGGCTTAAGTATAGAACAACATCCCATCACTGTTCCAGAAAATAATCAATCAAGCACTTAATTTTAAACGTAAAAACTAAGCTGCCTAGAGACTGTTAATAGATAACCAAATAAATTAACAGTTGTGGGTGGGTTTTCATTTGAGACAAGGTCAAATTGCTTGCTCTCACTTCCCGCCTGCCCCCTCCCTCCGTTCTCCTCTTTTAAAAGCTCTCTGTTAATGTTGTCCTTGGGCCTGAGCTGATTTTTGATAAGAGGACGAGAAATTGTGTAAGGCAATCATGTTCAAAGGGTTTCACAGAAGCTAGCCAGGGGTTCCTAAACAAGGAATTATCAGACTGGCTCTGCTGGAAACAGCTTTTCTGACCCTCACCATGAAAGCTCTAACAACCAGAATTCCTTTTTCTGTGAAACTATTGATGATTCGGAAGGCCTCGTCTTCTCTTTTGCTTCTGCACACGACTTTTATGGTGGACATAAAAATATGAGGATCACCCAAATGTTTGACTGCAATTTCTGTCATTCTTTGCCACTGACTGTGCTATAACTACCGTGATAGTACAGATTGGTGGCAAGTATTTTGGACTAACTGTGAAGTTTAAAATATACCCTGTACTCTTCTGCAAAGAGGTTGCTTCCAACATATAAGAAGCAGAATAGAAAAATGGCAAATAGGTTGAATAATAGAAATTAGTATAATGATAAAAGTTTGATGATTATTATGATGATGTGTATCTACTGAATAATAATAATAATAATAATAATAATAATAATAATAATAATAATAACAACAACAACTTTATTTTTATACCCCGCCCCATCTCCCCAATGGGGACTCGGAGAGGCTTACATGGGGATCAAGCCCGAAAACATACAACAATAAAATGATAAAACAATTATACCAACAATAAAACATCAATATCAATAAAACCATCATAATAATCAACATATAACATAAAATATTAAAAGCAGAAGAGTAAAACAAGAATTGCTGAATGATAATAAATTATATTATTATTATTTATTATGACACAGCAAAGAAGATAGATATGCTGGATTTCGTATCACAAAATCACAAGTCGAACACTTCCCAAGTGTCTAAGACTGTGTGATGTATTTTCGGATTATGCGTGCAGATCCCAGTAGGGTGGCCTTTTGCAGTTGGCAGATCGTGATTTTGTCAATGTCTATTGTTTCCAAATGCTGGCTGAGATCTTTTGGCACGGCACCCAATGTGCTGATCACCACCGGGACCACCTGCACTGGCTTCTGCCAGAGTCTTTGAAGTTCAATCTTGAGGTCCTGATAGTGGCTGAGTTTTTCCTGTTGTTTTTCGTCAATGCAACTGTCACCTGGGATGGCAACATCAATGATCCAAACCTTTTTCTTTTCCACAACTTTGATGTCTGGTGTGTTGTGTTCCAGAACTTTGTCAGTTTGGATTCGGAAGTCCCACAGTATCTTTGCGTGTTCATTTTCCACAACCTTTGCAGGTTTGCAGGATTATGATGATTATGATTATTATTATTAGCCTTTGCAGTTCACTCCCCCCCCAAGAAGGTCAAGGTGATATGAATGTTAGGATTACTCTTACAATCCACTTTTCCTCCAAGGTCAGGGTGATAGGAATATTTCTGTTTCCCTGATTCATATTTTTAATATATCTGTATATTTGTATTGTAATGTTTTTTTTTTAAAAAAAAAACAATAAAAAACACTACATTGTACCAACACATAGCACATACAAGAAAAATAAAATACCCTAGAAAGAACAATAACCAAAGAGAAAAAACATCAATAAGTTTGCAAAATTTTCTAAAGACTTCTCTAGTGATCAGAACAGATAATTTGTACATTTCTGTCATTTTAAAAATCTTTAATATCCAGTGTTCCGTTGCTGATGTCTCAATTTCTTTTCGATTCTGGGCATGTAACTGTTTTGCTGCCCAAATAATATAAGACTATAATTCAGGCCCATAATGTGTTCATTGATCAGCCCTAATAAAACAGCTTTGGTATTAACTGTAACTTAATTTTGAAGATTTCTTGGATCAACAACTGTATCTGTCTCCAATATTTCCTTGCTTTTATCTATTCATCTTTATAATAAACATCTGAGATAGATCATACTGAGTGTTAACTGGCCCAATTTCAGAGGGGAATATTTCAACCTGGGATGCTGCAGCATCATTACAGGCAATCCCCATGGTACAAGCAAGATAGGGTTGTAGGTTTGTTCTTAATCGGTTGTAACTCAGGGACTGCCTTTACAAAACTATTAGTACAAACCTCCTTCAAACACATTCCTTCCAGCTATGCTACTGTCTTTTGCGGGTTCAGACAAACTGGAGTTAGAAGTTCAATGTCTTGGAGAGTCAACATTTCCTCAAATTTGTGGCAAAATGTAGAACCCAAACTATATGAACAGAATTTTACCTAAATATTGGGAAGAGATTCCTGGTGGTATGAAGGGTTTACCCATGAAATAATCTGCTTTGGAAACTGGATGGCCACCTATAATGATTTCTCCTATTTCTAATGCAGCAAAGGGTTGGGCTGGATGTCCTCTGAGGTCCACTGTAATTGTATGATTCATTGCAGGATGTGGTTCAGTGTTACCAGATACGGGGCCTTTTAAGTAGCAGCACCCCAGTTGCAGAATACTCTCCCCAGATAATGTTACCAACTTTCTAATGCCAGTTGAAGGCCTTTTATTCGCCCAAGCAGTTAAAGCATTTCAGTGCATCTTTGCACTTTTAATCAGGTTGTGTATGCCGGAATGTTTATTTTTCTGCTCTTACCTATATCTTGGTTTTATATTCTGCTTCAACAGCCATTGTTTTGATCTTTTTCTTCTATTTTCAATTTATTTTTAAATGATTACTTTGCAGGCAATTTAAATGTGCTTGAATTAAGTGAATAAATAAATGGTCTAACATCAGACTCCTTGATGGATGTATTTGGAATGAAATTCAGAGAAGCATTAAGGAAAACTGGGCACAAACTGAATTCCCCAACCATGCCTTCCTAAGAGAGGAAGGATGTTGAGCGAAGCTGAGATCAAATTGGATCACCTCCTACAACATTATTGCCATGCATGGAAGTATTCTGCAAAGACAAAATGATTTGGGCAGAAAAATTCATACTGAGCCCCTTGCCTTTCCCATCTCTTTCAAATGCAAATAGAAACAATTAATGTTATTATACCAATGCTGTTGAAAACATGCCAGCTAAAAGCCGCAGGAGAAAGTCTGCAAACAAATTGTATGCTCCCTGCTAATCTAAAACCACCAGCTCGGCTCGAAGCTAGAAAATTAATTGTTATCTGCATTATGGACTAATAGCAAAAAGTAAACCAAACAGGTTGGAGTAATTATCTCACTTGAGGTTAAGGATACATAAACATTGAATTTTAAATACCTCCTGCTACCATGGGATAAAACAAGATGCCTCATAATTAATGCCGGCTAATTCTGCCTCCTTTCTTTGGAACAAAGATAAAAAGCCAATCAATTTTTATAGCCATTATAACATTCCCACAAAACTCAAGACATCAATTTTCAAGTCTAAACTGATTCACCAGCCTGGCAGTGTTTGCAATGACTTTTGGAGATTGTGAATTTGTGTTCTTCCAATGGTCAAATCCTCCTTTTATGTCACTATCATGTTAAACGATTACAGCAGTTTGATCCCACTGTCATGGCAGTACTCTAGGACATCCTTGGATTTATAATTTGAGGGGTCAGTAGAGTTCTCTGGCAAAGAAATCTACATATCTCACCAAACTACAAATCCAAGAATTCTACAGAATGGATTCAGGCCCTTTACATTTGGGGTGCTTTGAATGCGATTTTCCTGCTTCTTGACAGAGGGTTGGACTGGATGACCCATGAGATCTCTTCCAACTCCATGATTCTAAGTGGTATCAAAGTGCTTTAATTGTGGAGTGTGAAAGAGACCTTTGTGGCATTGGTGATTCATTTTAAGGAATGAAGATTGTAGCACCTGTCTCTCAAAAATTGCACTTATCACCTTTGTTCCATATCGTCTGCTTTAGGTCTTATGCTAGGAAAAAGGAAGGATACAAAGTATGTACATAAGATATACACATATTCTGGGACTTCCTGACAAGGTCTACACTCTCCATCTGCTGCTCCTGTTTGCCATTCCAGACTATTCGCCTACCTTTTCCAGTGACAGAAAAAAGTGAGAAGGCATAGCTTCCTTCACTTGGCTTATACCATATAGTTGGGGTTCCGGATGAAAAAAATGGTGGGGATGAGTGAATAGGTAATGAAGAGAGAAAGTGATGAACTTCTTCAGGGATGGAGGGCCCCTGAGAACATTTTTGGCCAAATTCCATCTTACTTAACACTCCCTACAACCTAGAATTAGAACTCATGGGAAGTCAGATAGCAATCATTAAATATCTATGGGGCCTAGCATTAGTAGTTGTATGAAATCACTCTAGTCACAGCTGATACACCTTTGGGAAGCAGCTGGTTGGACATTACTGGACAGAATCCATTTGCGAAAGTGAAAGGAGTATCACAATGATGTTTATAATTTTTATATAGCACTTGAAACATTTACATCTCTTTGCAGGCATGATACTCAGTAATGCGTATCTCTCCATATAAGTCTGGGCCAGATGAACTGCATCCAAAATTACTAAAAGCACTTTGTACTAAAATGCAATCTCTGAGCCACTGATAGAATTTGAGAATTCTTTGGAGGAAAAGAGATGTCCAAGTAGAGTGGAGTGCCCCATCTTCAAGAAGAGCAAAAAAGAGGACAACTAAACAACTACCAACTATTCAGCTTGACATCAATACTAGAAAAAATTCTAGAACAGATCGTAAAACCATCTGTGCATACTTACCAAGGAATTATCAAGAGTTATGGGTTTGTCAAAAACATGTGGTGCTGAACTAATGTCTTTTTGTCGATAGAGCTACAAGCTTGATAAATCAGTGGGGTGTTCTGGAAGTAGTATTCTCTTGAATTCAGTAAGGGATTTGATGATATTCTTGCAGGCAACATGGTGAACTGTGGGCTAGATAGTGCTACAGTTAGACAGATTTATAATTGGCTGACAAAGAGAATCCTGAGGGCTCACCAATGGCTGCTCTGCATCCTAGAGAGAAGAGATTGGTGGGTCTTTTTGGACCTGGTGCTATTTAACATTTTTGTAAGTGATTTAGACAATGCAATCAAATCTATCCATATCAAATTTGCAGGTGACATCAAATGGGGAACAATGTAATGTATCCCCTTGTAGGACATGACTGGATTTCAAGTAATTGACTATCTAAAATTAACAAAATTAATTTCAACAGGTGTTATATCTAGGTAGGAAATATGCACACTTATAGGATGAGTAACATCTGGCTTAAAAGCAGCACATGTGAAAAGGATCTAGGGGTCTTAGTAAACCACAAGCAGTGTGAGGCAACAGCCAAAAAGCCAATAAAATTCTGGGCTGCATCAACAGGAGTGTTGTGTCCAGATCAAGAGTAGTGGTGCCACTCTATTCTGCTTGGGTCAGCTCTCAACTGAATTTTACTATATCCAGTTCTGCGCACCAGTTTGAGAAGGATATTGACACCCTTCAACATGTCCAGATGATGCATAACAGCTATCTTTAAATATCTGATGACATTTAGGAGATGGAGCAAACTTTTCTATTGCTTCAGGGACTAGAACATGAAAAAAGGATTCAAATTACAAGAAAAGAGATCTGCATAACCCTTAAGAAGTGCATCTTCACTGTAACACCAGCTCAAGAGTGGAATAGATTGCTTCAGAGGGTGGGTAGGGGATCTCTACTGGAGATCTTTAAATCGATATTGGATTGCAATTTTTCAGGAGTACTTTATTGCTGTACTTTTGCTTGGCAGGAGGTTGGATTAGGTGGCCCTTGCAGTCCTTCCAAGTCTAAGATTTTATTATAACAGTTTGGTATTTTTATCTGCAAAATATATATGGGAAACAGATTGAGAGTCATTACCTTAAGCTATGAAGAGTTTAGGCCTAAGATAACTGGAATCCACACTCACAGAGACATTTTGTCCCATTAATTTTAGAAGTGTGGCAACCAGGAACAAGGCAAGTCAACTTGTGGGATTTTGCCTTGGTCTCCTTCCTCATCTCTTTCTTAGGCATAGCTAGAAAACCTATGGTCCTTGATATGTTATTTGACTCCAATTCCCGTCAGCCTAGGTCAAATCTGGCCAATGGTCAAATGCTGGAAGGTGTAGTCACAAAGTTGCTCATCCCCATTGCAAGCATTTTTTTTGTTATGTGCCTTCAAGCCAATTCAAACTTATGATTTCATATTAGGGGGTTTCTAGGCAGAGGAGGTTTCTATTGCCTCCTCTAAGGCCAAGAAAGTGTGACTTGCCCAAGGCCACCCAAATTTCCAGTGAGCTGAGGATTTGAACCCTGAGCTTTTGGAGTCCTATTCCAACACTCAAACTATGCTGGCTCTTCTAAAGCAAACTGCATCTGACCAAAGAACATAAAGGCAGCATACCAATCCTCCTCCTCTACCTTCCAGAGATTTGCAATTTACTGGCTGCCAGTGACAAGAGGTACAACCTTGCCAGCAACTGTCTCATGCATTCACTATGAGTTTAAAACATACACACACAAGAAGAATCTAATAGATCATTTGGGGTTTTAATTGACAACATGAATTAAATCCAGATCAATTTGCATTCATAGAAATCCCACAAAAACCACAATAGCTTGACAGCTGGAAAGTGATAAGCAGATCTATAAAGCAGCTCCAAAGAACAACTTTGTATCTCATTGTTCAAAGAGAAGGAAGCCCTTAGCAAAGAACTGAAAGCTGGTTAAGTACCTGTGCAGAAGCCCCATGCTGTATGGAAGTGACAAATGTCAGTTCCAACAGCAGTTGACATCAATTGTTCAATTTCTTGAGGAACTTCAATTGGTGTACAAACTGTACAAGTGGCTGTTCATGTTGGAATGTCAAATGAATACAGAGCACCCTCCAGATTCACAGAGTCTATTAATCTCTAGTTACTTCAGTGAGACTCTATGGTCAACCTGTTCCTGAAGTTGATCGCAGAATCTTCCCATTGGAAGACCTACAAATGCCTAGAGAAGTGTTCTTTCCAGGAATCTCTAGGGCACCACTGGTGGAAGTGACCCATAGAGTCACCCTGGAAGAACCAGAGATAACTATACAGTCACTGGAGAAGCTACAGATTCCAATAGAGGACGTATTCATCAAATTGGTGCATGACCAAATCCACAAGTCAAACCTGCAGATCTGGAGGGACAACTGTGTTTTTAATTCTCACAATCTTAAAAGCTCTTAAAAGAATTGCAGAAAATATCCACATTCACCAGCAAATCTTGAGGTTGAATGTTGACATGGAAAGCTAGTTCCTTCCTATTAATCAAACAATGAAACAAACTCTCATGACTAACAATATCAGATTACCAATTTAACAACTGTCTGTAAATGATTGTTGAAATTGGAATATTCAAGACAATCTCTTAAGTGAAGTCTGAATTTCCCAGTTCCAGTTGCAAAGAGAGAAAAGCCATTCTTATAAGATACATAAATACTTTCAGGTTAATGCTAGTTCAAGTAGTAGAAGCGGTGCATAAACACCAATGGTTGTAAACACAATTATGGAGAATGGGGATTTGCCACAATCTCCAAACTCTTATGCATCATCTTCAAGTAAAGCTGGAGAAAGTGCACAAATGAACAACTGCATATTACACTTGGCACAAACTCTGCACATTTTCCCCTGGAGATAATGTATATTTTCTGGGCAACATATATTCACAGAAACTATGCATGTTAAACAGGTAATATAAAAGATGTCTTTTACTGATTTGCATTCTTCAAATGCCAATACAGATTGGACAATGTAAAGATTATCCATCAATGCTGTTGATTTGCACATCCGCCTATACTCTTGTGTATGAAAGAGAACAACCATCAGGATAAATTTAAGTAGATGTTTGTATGTTTGTTGTTGACTGTGCTGTGACCTGCCTCGAGCCATAGGGAGAGGCTGGTAAGAAATAAAATGATGGTGATTATTATATTCACCAGTTAATTCATATGGACTAAAACAGATGCACAGGGAAGTTTCATATGAAGAGGTCACCAACAGAACATCACTCCCAGAAGACTCTCACTAGAAAGTCAACTGAAACTAGTCTCAGCATCAGATACAATATGGATGGAAACACTGACTTTGAACCTTTGAACTCAATGCCCATGGTGCCTTATTGGTTGGGGTTTCTCAGTATAGAAGTTGACCCACCAAGATGCACACTAACAAGGTTCTCAATGGTGGATGGACTTCCATATCAGTGGGACAATGAGTCTGTTCTGGGCTTTAGTTCAAGCTATTGGATTTATCTTAGGGATTAAATTAAATTCACCAACCTATCACAACAATATAGTGGTTCCCAAACTGTGCTCTGCGGAACTTTAGGGTTCCACAAAAGTACTTTAATATTCTACAGATCACATTGCTTTTTAAATTTTTTTTTAAAAAAGAGTAGATTCACCAGCCAACACTCCAGACTTCATATAATAACTGACACCAAGACATAAAATTGAAATTTCTAGGATGAAAATATGGTTTAAAGTGTGTAATAAATGTAGTTTGGAGTCTACTGCCCAAGCGGTAAAGCTCAGCTAAACTCACACATATTCAGCACCGGGTAAAGAAAGAGACCCAATAAAAAGAAATCTAAATTTAAAATGTGTTATGTTTCTTCCTTTCTTTTAATGGCATGGGTTTGATCATTAAACCCCATTTGAAAAAAACAACAACAGCAGAAGCACACTGGTCAGTGCACCAACTACAGAGCCCAGGATGTTAAAACAATACCAAACAACAAAAAATAGTAGTCTCGCACTTGGAACGACTGACATAAATGTTTTTTAATGGCAAGTGCATATTAAAGAGAGCTTGGGGGAGGGGGAGACCTTTTTTGGACTATAGTTCCCCAAATTTGGGCGCTGATGTCCAAAAAAACATCCTCCTCCCCACAGTTTTGATACTAAGATCTCTCTGCAAAGACATCTGGATTACAATCCTCAGATCAAAACCTCTGGAGTTGTCCTTTTAGAAGTAAATCAAACCAGTTCAAAGGAGGCATCAATTCCTGCAAGCCAAAACCTTCTATCAGTTATTTGGCTCAGTGATATTTTCAGAACTTACTTCTTCACATGCAGTTCACGGTAAACAATCTGGATCAGATGCAATATAATTTCTGAGCACCTGTTGCTTCTTTGATGCTAGGGAGACCCAGTTTTGTAGGAAGACAAGTTTTTTCAGCAACTCAAAGAATGAAGCCCTTGAAATGTTACTTCCCTCCCAATGCATTATCCATCCATAAGGTGGAGGAAGAAGAAAGGAAATGAAAAATATTTCATATCCACCCCTCTTTCACCCAGGCAAACCCATCCCTCTTTTTGCCAAGCTTGGGACCCCCTCCACAAAGGAAGCAAGATGTTTTATGTGAAGGGGACCAAAGGAGCAAAAGAAAAAAGAAAGGGAGACTTTGCAGAATCTATAGTGTTTTGCTCTGGCAAATTATCCCTCTCCAAATGCTCCTTCACAACTCTTGACTAGTAAAGAACGACTTTGTCTTTCGGCAGGTGGGATTCACACAAAGCGGGCAACTCAGGGTCAACTGTCTGGAACATAGTTCATTTGACTGGAGATGCGAGAAGACCAACTCCGCCAAGGCCTGAAAAAGCAACAGATGTTCACATTGAAGATACTTGGAATAAAGAGCTGCAAAAGCATAATTCAGATGTGAAGCTATGTCAAAGTGTAGCTCTGCATGGATTTTTTTAACCACTAATGAGACAAATCTACCCTAGCTGGTGCTACCCAAAAGGCATGAGCACACACAGTTTTGTATCTTGTCTATCAGATCTCTATATATGAGTATACACAGACATACACACACACAATGAATGTAAAAATAACGAAAAGGGGAGAGAAGGAATTCAGCAGTACTTTTAAGGATAACTGTTTTTAGTTCAGCATGAGTTCTTATGGATATAAAAACCCACTTCTTCAGATGCTGTGTATGAAATGGAAAACAGAAAAGAGGGCTACAAGGCTTAAGTTAAGCTAAGCTTATCACTGTCCAAACAAGGTAGAGCTCATAAGAAAAAAATTCTGAAACTCTTGTACAAGCTCTTTTATAGGCTATAAATTTTGGGTTGATCTTTGCTTGAGAGTCTGAAATCTTTTAATATCAGAAAACCCGGTGGGAGAAAACTCAAACAGATAATCAAAGAAATGTGAATTGTATTTTGGTTGCAGTTGTTATTGTGTGCCTACAAGTTGTTTCTGGCTTATGGTGACCCTAAGGCAAAGTCACATGCAATACAATGCAATAGAGCAATGATTTTCAATTTGTGGGTCCCCAGATGTTTTGGCCTTCAACTCCCAGAAATCCTAACAGCTGGCAAGCTGGCTGGGATTTCTGGGAGTTTTAGGCCAACACACCTGGGGACTCACAAGTTTAAAACCACTGCAATAGAGTATCATCACAATGCCTTATGTAAGTGAATATGTATGAGTTTCTTCCTCCTTTGCTTGTTTGGAGACCCTCCCTTGTTCCTGTCTGGCAATATTTTAACAAAGCCAGGATGTTCAGAACTTGGCTGCAGAATGCCAGCTCAATAACAGAATAAAAAACAGGGAAAAAACTTTCGTGCATCCTCTCAGAGGTACTGCTTTCATTTTAAGTATTGTTATTTCATTGCATTTTATCCTTTTAAAAAATCATCTCTGTAACGTAATTGCTGAGGGACATGTTGCCGTAATTCTAAAAGCCGGATGATTGACCGACTGGCTTAAATCCAGCTGCAAGCCTCAATATGGATAGAGCCCCATTGCATCAATCGCTACATGGTTAAGTTAACAGTTATGTAAATAGAAATGATTCAGTGAGTCTACTCTGATTAAATAAAGACCCCCGAATCAGCTGATGGTTCAACATAAAATCAGCAGAAAAAGCAGCTCTTATGAATTAAGGAGGAGAAATTAGGTACAGGAAATTTAAAAGAAGGTGGTGGAAAAAAAGTAATTGTAATTTTAAAAATATATAAATTGTTCACTCAAAAATGAATGTTTCTTCCCACACCCCTATGATTTTTCATCAGTCCTCAAATTTCTAGCATTGCAATAACCTAATGTTTCAGTTCAACATATAGAAATACCGTTTAGACTTCCAAAGAAAGAGGCAGGGGAAGTTGACAAGGGAATGCAAATAAAGTAGAACTAGGACACTTTAACCCATTGGAACGCTGTCTAACCCACTTGTATTTTATGGCTGCTATGATACATCTTAAATGAACACCGGTGTTGGCCATTTTAAAGCCATTTAATGTAATTGTATCTTAATTGCTTTTAGGATATATGTTGTAATGTTTTACTCATGTTTTAGTTTCTATGTCTTATTGGATTGTTTTTTATTATTTTCATCTCTTTGTTGTAAGTTTACTGTTGTTACTGTGAATTATCTTAGATTATTTTAATGTGTTTGTACTCATTTGAGGTATTTAATGTTTGCCTTTTTGTTTTGTGTTTGTAAATCCCTCTGAGTCCTTTTGGGAAAAGAATGTGGTCTAGAAATCAAGTATTATTACGATTATTATGATTATTATTATCAGCAGCAGCAGCAGCCTCAAAGAAACGACCCTCCACATCCATATGGAATATATTCCTGGACTTCACGTGGATATATTAAACTGCAGAAAAAAACAAACCCTATCGAAATGAAGGACTTCTGACACAAGAATAATATGGTGTCATACTGGAGGACCTAACAAATGCCTAGAGAAGGTACATTTTGTCAAATGTGAATAAATGAAACCACAAATACTGTTCCTTCGGATATTCAATATCCATGGTTATACGGTACAACCAAATAACAACTTGTCATACTGTACGACCAAACAACAACTTGAAAGTGTGAGTGGTTTCCAATTCCTCATACTCTACATTGGTAGAAATTTGGAGACTAAAGTAAGACTGTATTTGCAGGGGGGCAGAATTCTTTTTCGGGGGAACAATGCCCTTATTTTGCCCCCCTTCCGTTTTTCTGGCCCACCCACAGTAGCTTCCTTGGGGAACCTGGACTCTCTCTCATGCAGTACAATTACCTTGGCAAACAATGGATTTCCATTAAGGGATTCTGCTCTTCTGATGTTTTCAACTCCACACTGAAGAAAGAGAGGAGAAGGAGACCAGTTAAGGCATGTCAATACTGAACTTGGCTTTAGCTGGGCCTGACATGAAAGACCTCTGCTTCAAGGTCAATACAGCAAGTAAGAAACAATTAAGGAGTTTGAATCGGGTTTTCTTTATCTACATGAAAGCAGCCTTTTCCACTTCCGTGTTGCTCTGATGAGACCTTTTGTGAGGAACCAAACTACATGGTTATTCTTTGCAGAAATGTCATGAGACTGAATTTAGGGATACCTTCTTTTCACTTCCCACTGTGGCATCAACGTTATGCCTACCCGTCATGCCATCTTTGCAAATGTGGTGAAGTGTTTCTACTTCTTATATTAAAGACAACAAACATCTAAGATGTCTGTTAGTCAAAACCAGCCAATAGTTTATCGGTGGAAAGAATGGGGTTTCTGTGGGCTGAAGTATTTGCTTTCGCAGAAGAAAGAGCTTGGAACCTAAGTGTATCCACACTATACAGTTATCACAGTCTGATACCATTTTAATTGGCTCTGTCTTATGGAATCCTGGGTTTCTAGTCTGAGGTACATTGAATTCCTCACTGCACAGCTCTAGTCCTTTCAACAGAAAATTACCAAAATGTTTTTACTGTGTAGGATTGACACATCCAGGAATACGGAATTAACACCTAGGCATTGATTTTAAAAAATGAAATCTTCCCTCTTAAATATATTATTGCAGTGGATTTTAGCTGCTGTGAATTACTTAAGAAGTCAGTCTTGGATGAAATATTATGACTAAACTAAAGAGTGGGTCCTTCATTATCCATGTTTGATTCCATGCCCCTCATGGATATCAATATCCTTGGATGCTCCAGTCTCATTATATAGAATAGCACAGTGAAGTAGTGTTCCTAATATAAAATGGCAGAATCAGGATTTTTCAAGCTGTGGGTGGGTTAATTCTTGGATATGGGGGACAGCTTACTCAGAAATAAAGTAATCAAGATCACCTTATTTCCTTCCAAGTCAGACTTCTATAACTTGGTGGAACTGGTCAACATGGCTAAGGACAATGGAAATTATACGATTAAGAGCCAAGATATGTGAAAGGCAGTAGAGAGAGAAGGCTGAAGAATAATTTTACCTCATTGGCTAAAACTTGTGCATATTCAATGTCCAGCTCATAGAGGGTTTCAATGTGGTCGCTAGTGAATGCTATTGGAACCAACAATATGTTCTTCTTTCCCCTCTGGCAAAGCCCTTTGATGGTCTCATCTGTCTGAGGACCCAACCAGGGCATAGGGCCAACCTAGAACAAGGAGGCATTGAGAAAGGCAGGTATCAACCTGTTCTTTGTTGCTATTTAAGCAGGGCCAACACACACAGCATTTTACAGAAGAAAGGAAGGTTTTACAAGACAGACAGGCAGAGACAGCTAGAAGGAAGAGATAATGGACTCACTCCAACAGAAAGTTCCCCTGCCCCAGACATGTTAAAATAAACGAAGACAGAATCAGACTGGGTTACTCCCAATGTCTGATGGAAGTATACAATGCTTGCAAGCTCAGAAAGGAAAGGAACTGCTTTTCATACAGAAAGCTAGCATATCAAGGACCATGTTCCTGGACTTCCCAATGATTTTTGATGGAAGGTTTTCACTGCTGAAGCAAAGTTTGCAAATGTTCATTTCCCATCTCATCCCCTACCTATATGGTGTATTGGTACCATGCTAGAACTGTACTATGTGGTTTCTCAATATATTTGAATTAGATTTTAAAATGAGATTTAGGCAAGCACAATTTTGATCTGAGCATGATGCAGATGACTAGTGCAAGTTTCCTTAACAGTTACAGGTAACAGAACAGATGCAGAGTTGCAGGAAACAGCTGTGAAGCTTCCATCTGATCACATACCTTGGACTGCCAAACAAGCCTGTAAGGATTGGAATACTTGAGTTTCTCCATAACCCTTTGAACAGTGGCTCCCACCTCTTGTGGATATGGATCTCCGCGATTCACTACCTGTAGAAAAACAATGCAAGCCCTAACTTTGAATCTTTCTTTAAAGCCTCTTTTGGGATTAATGTAAACATCAGGTAACATTTGCTGCTCCATTGCACACCTAAGATCAGTCTGCACTCACAATGGAAGATGCAATCCCTCTTATCTTCTTTAATAATTTAAGTTAAAATATCTTGAAGCTACTTTTCAAAATAAACTTTCAAGGCAAGTTACAAGAAAAAAACAGGGAACAGTAATTGCAAAACAATTGTCTAACATGGCAACATAAAGATGAAAAACGACAGTTTTTGAAAAATACTTTTTTATAATATAAGCATATATTCTTTCAAAGTAGACTAGAACATCCAAATTATTAAAGCCTGTTTAACCATCTTGCTTCAGGGTGTTTAGATAATAGCTTGCATTGGGTATTTCCCTCCATTTAATGAGAACAAAAACAAATGAAGAAGAATAAACAAACAGGCACTAGGGTATTTTTCTGGACCCAAGTACAATTCCCCTATGTTGAGACACAGATTTAGATTATAGTTAGATCTTGTGACTTGGATTAGAGAAAATATAAATTTTGAACTTCCTGACCCCAAAGGAAGATATTTTAATTTCCCTTGAAGGAGGCTAATCTACTGATAGTCAGAGAACATCATTTTTGGTTTGCTGCACCAGAGTTTGCAAAAAAGCCCAGCATGGCACATTAATGTCTCAAAATGTTAACCTGGCTGAGACAAAATGAGTTCTGGTAAAAAGAAAAAGGGTAATTGGACAGTCATAGAACTACAAGTGACTGCAAAGGCCATCCATCTAGTCCAGTGGTTCTCAACTTGTGGGTCCCCAGGTGTTTTGGCCTTTAACTCCCAGAAATCCTAACAGCTGGTAACCTGGCTGAGATTTCTGGATGCTGTAGGCCAAAACACCTGGGGACCACAGATTGAGAATCACTGATCTAGACCTACACCCTACTATGCAGGAACACACAACTAATGTTGTTCAAAAATCGTCAATCTCTGCTTAAAGATCTCCCAAAAAAGTGTCTATCACCTTTCAAAGCACTCAAATTCACCCTCAAACTGCTCTTGCAATAAATACATTTTTCCTAATGCTTAGATGGAATCACTGTTCTTGTAATTTGAATCCATCGGACCATATTTCAGTTTCTGGAGCAGTAGAAAACAAGCTCACCACAGCCTTATAGTTTGCACAAAAAAAATCTGCTCATGGAAAGTGGCTCAGGTTTGTGGGCACTATTTACAACTGATAATACAGCAGAATTTCTCCATTATAAGTCTAGATCGGTGCAGATTCAAGATGCGACTAAACGAGGCTAAAATGAAGTAGACTGGTGGATGAGGGATTGAAAACAGAGAGTGTGCAGCATGTCTGTGGTGGTCCCATCGTTATAAAATATACCATCCTGTGTTCCTAACAGACATGCTGATTTCAGATATTATTTCGATATCAAGATGTTGTTGTCTGAATCTAAGGACTCAGGGAATCCTTAATCAGTCACCTAATACGAATTTGAAGTGAGTGCATTTTCCAAACTACATACCGCCCAATGGCTGAAGCTCGCTTGGCATTTAACAAAATAGTGGTTAAAATCATAAAATGCAATAGATCATGGTGTAAAACAGGCTATAACCAAAGTCAAATCAACACCAGAGGATACCTGCAGTGCAAAAATTTGGAAAATCATCAAAAGATTTGTTAATGTTCCAGAGTACTAGTCCAACACTCAAAGCACTATTCTACATTGGCTCTCACATTGCCTGTTAGTGCTTTTCAAAATGTTGCCAGTTGTAAGCAATAAGCCACTTTTCTTGGATTTCTAAAAAAGGTATTTTGTTATGCATCTGCAGCGGTCTACAGCCAAATATTTGAGTACTACTAGCAGGCACAGAAGCCCAATGAATAGTCAAGAAATAAGTGGGATTTCTTACGCTGCAGATAGCACCTGCTTCAAGCTGGCTGCTTGAAGTACACACATATATATGGTGTGTGTGTGTGTGTGTGTGTGTGTGTGTGTGTGTGTGTGTGTGTATATATAATCTTAATCTATCTATATATGCATGTAAAAGTTTTCCCGGATATTAAGTCTAATTGTGTCCGACTCTGGGGGTTGGTGCTCATCTCCATTTCTAAGCCGAAGAGCCGACGTTATCCATAGACATTTCCAAGGTCATGTGGCCGGCATGACTACATTTTCATGTTTTTGAACTGCTAGGCTGGTAGAAACTGGGGCTAACAGCGGGAGCTCACTCCGCTCCTCGGATTCAAACCGCTAACCT
Organism: Anolis carolinensis; assembly: GCF_035594765.1. Lineage (NCBI taxonomy): Eukaryota > Metazoa > Chordata > Lepidosauria > Squamata > Anolidae > Anolis > Anolis carolinensis. The sequence continues at coordinate 307,052,334 of NC_085842.1, read as the reverse complement.
TTCAGTCAGTAAGTTCAGCGGTTTAACCCGCTGCCAGTATTCTCTTTTCTATTTCTTGCTTTTGTACATGGGACTTTTTACTGTGTTTCCTCCCACTTAATTTTTCCCCCCTGCTTTGGTATTTCTGAAACCTTGGGGTTTTCCAAGTTTACTCATGATACCTTCTTATCCATAGCTGGTCAGCGTTCAGAAAGTAAATAAACTTTTACGTTATATTAGGGAAATTTTCCAGAAGGCATTTTAAGCCAATGTTATCTTTACTGGGGGTTAGTAAGAACAATATTAACTTGGACGCTCATCAGACAAAGTGACGGTCACACTTTTGAACTGCAGGCTCAACCGCTATGTAATCACTTAGGTATGTCAAAAAGATGGCACTTTGAAGTCTAACAAATTTATTTTTGTGGACTACAGATGACTTCTTCAGTTGTATATGAAGAATTGGGCTGAGGTTCACAAAGCCTGTGCTGAAATGATACAATTACAGAGGCCACTCAGGCCACTCTTTCTCTGCCACAATCAAAGCACTCCAAACAGATGGCCACCCAGTCTCTATTTAAAAACCTCCAGAGAAGGAGATTCCATTACATTCCCAGGCAGCATATCCCACTGCCAAACAGTCTTGACTATCAAGAAGTTCTTCCTAACGTTTAGGTGGAATTTTTCTGTCATTTGAATCCATTGCTCCATGTCCTAATCTCTAAAGCAGTGGTTCTCAACCTGGGATCCCCAGATGTTTTGGGCCTTCAACTCCCCGAAATCCTAACAGCTGGTAAACTGGCTGGGATTTCTGGGAGTTGTAGGCCAAAAACATCTGGGGATCCCAGGTTGAGAACCACTGCTCTAAAGGATCAGAAAATAAAACCTGCACCATTTCCAATATGGAAAATATTTAAACATGGCTATCATATCACATCTTAACTGGACAGTCCTAAAGATGCTTAAAGGCTCCTTTTCCTTTCCTCTTTCCATACTAGATATCTTTTTGAAAATTAGCTTTGTGAAGTATTGCAGCTTCTTTTGCTGCTTCCGAAAACCACTAGATGGCACTAAATGTACACAAATCGCAAAAAAAAACCAAAAAAAAAAAAAAAACAGACAATCTAGCCATGGTATTAAATACAGGAGAGGAAAAGGTGGGAGTATCCCATAGCAACTGTTCTACTGGGGAGAACAGGTTTTATAGGTTTTCCTTTTTTTTCAAATCCCATGGTGAATGATACCGTTTTCATTCAGGAGATCTACAATCTTTTCTCTGTGGAGTGACACCTTATCTGGAGAGCTCACACAGAGCTCAGTACTTTGTTGACGTGGTGAGCCATTGTGCTGCGTGAGCACCATCACTGCTAAGCAATTTAGTTCAAGTGGACACCTTTTTTAAACCTTGCAGAGAACCGTTTGCTCCACCTTATGCCCTGCAGGCAGCCTACCTCCTCTCTGTGTCATGAGAAGCCTCCATGCAAGTTACTCAATTGCCATGCCATGGGAAATGGGATGTTTCTGGCAGAAAGCGGGAGGCAGAAACCAAAGTGCTGCAAAATCAGACTAGGGCTGGGCATGAAGCGGGGGCAGAGTTATATTTTGGACAACATCTCCCAATTTCCCCAGCCAGCAAGGGATTCTAGGAAATTGAAGTTTTAAACTGTTACCCAGAGAAGTTACCCAGTGAAATTCTGAGAGATGAAGGATATTGTCAAGCTGGAAAATGTCCAAAGAAGGACAACCAAGATGGCAAAAGGTCTGAAACTAAGCCCTACAAGGAAAAGTTTGGGGAGTTGGATATTTTATCCTGGAGAAGAGAACATAGGCATCTTTAAATATATGAAGTGATGTTGAGCAAAGGTGGAACAGGCTTGATTTATGCTGATCTAGGCACTAGAATAGAACCAGTTCACTCACTTTCCAAGACAAAACATTAGGAAGAACTTCTTGGCAGTAAGAGCTGTTAGACCCTTTCACTTTGACAATGGTGGCCTCTCCATCTTTGGGGGTCTTGAAAAAGAGATTGGACGGCCCTCTCTCAGAAGTGAATTAATTGAGTATTTCTGTATGACAGGGCATTGAAACTGATGGTCCTTGGGGTCCCTTCCAGCTCTATGGTTCTATGAAAACATCTCATATATTCAACTCCCCTTTAAAGGTATCCACATTGGTGGTCAGTCCCTTCTTTCTATTAGCAAATTCCAGAGTTAGACTATGGGTTGTACTAATATGTGCTCTCTTTTAATATGTCCTAAATCTCTGCCATTCAAATTCAGTGGGTGACTTTACAGCAGTGGTTCCCAACCTGTGGATTTCAGTCCACTGGTGGGCCACAAGACCTAAAATAAGGTCTGTGAGACATGTGGGGGAAATCAGATTTAGATTGTTAAATATGATTTTCTGTGGGCGAGCAGATAGCGACTACTGGGTGACATATGTTCTTTATCAGAAACTAGAGCTGATGTGGTCTCTCCAATGCAATTTTCTGAATCAGAACCCCAAATAACCAAAGTTAAATGACTAATCTAAAGTTGACCAAAACCGATTCGTAACCGTGTTGTCGAAGGCTTTCATAGCCAGAATCACTGCTATTGCTGTGAGTTTTCTGGGCTGTATGGCCATGTTCCAGAAGCATTCTCTCCTGATGTTTCACCCACATCTATGGCAGGCATCCTCAGAGGTTGTGAGATATATTGGAAACTAAGCAAGGGAGGTTTATATATCTGTGGAAGGTCCAAGATGGGAGAAAGAACTCTTGTATGGAGGCAAATATGAATGCAGAAATTAATCACCTTGATTAGCATTCTGGAACATGGCCATACATCCTGGAAAACTCACAGCAACCCAGTGAATCGTAACCCTTTTGGTACTAATGTTGCAGAGTGGTCCCTGGTCAAAAAAGATTGGGAACCACAGCTTTAGAGTCTAGTATTATAATAGGAGAAAACTCTGGAGAGCTATCCAAGGTACTGAACCTTTTATCCAAAACACAATAAATGTCAGCTCCTTGGATACTTACTTCAAATGTTCTGTTGAAAGCCACCACCCACTATTGACCATACTTCCCTTTTTACTATTTTACTGCATTTTTTTGTTTCTTCTAAACATTGTGCCATGTCTCTTTTCTGATTAAGCAATCTTTGCCAATGGTCTAGATCAAAACATTTTCCTCACTTATTAGCAACAATGGAAGAAAAACCAAGGGTGGTTTACTGCTTTTGTGCTTAGCAGAACAAAATGGCAAATGGATCAAACATGAGCTATATCCTATGACACTATCAAAAACTGGAAGAAGAGTGGGAGCCAGGCACTCCAGGATTTTGTAATATAACAAGCATCATACTTTTAAACTTTATATGCTTATTCCTGTAATATTCAGACTTCTGTGGCTTGAAATTTATATGATATAAACCAATTTATTGTTCAGTCTATATGCTCCTGCAGAATAAACAGTATCAGAAATGGATTGGTTACTCACCGACATTGGCAGAGAGTGAGCAGAAAAAAGAATGACCACATCTTTCCTCTTGTCGGGTGGAAACAAGGCCAGCTCCTTCTCTATGTGGTCTGCAAAGCACTAAAAACAAAGGTAAAATAGCATGAACTAAATTCAAGATTAACTCTACCTAAAGCAGACCCATGAATGTTCCTGGACAGACTGAAAAGCATGTATAACACCATTGAAATAAATGATTTCCAGCCCCAATGTACTTTGAATGCTTTGAATGTGATTTCCTGCTTCTTGGCAGGGGGTTGGACTGGATGGTCCATGGGGTCTCTTCCAACTCTATGATTCTATGATTCAGAGTTGCAACGAAGGAGCTAGAGATGAATCTTCTCTAGATATTTGCTAGGTCTTATAGCATGACTCAATGGTAACTTACAGGGGAAGATAACATAGAGCCATTCTCAGGAACCTAACAAATATCTATCGAAATTAAATGAAACAGGCAATATGGGTCCCACAGGTGCTGGAATCTTACTGTAATTTATATTCCTTTCATTTTGCTGATCTGATCCATACATATCCTATCCTTTCCCATCCAAGCCAGGAATATGAAAACAAAAATATGTTATTTATAAAAAGTATACACAGACATGATGCACACTAGGTAAACTGAAGTCAGATAGAAATATCTTGGAATGGCACACAAGAAAAATATCAGATCGTGTGTCTTCTTTCTCCAATTTGGCACCTTTCAGATGTGCTACAACACAATTGCCACCATCCACAGCTAACAAGCCCACTCAGGATAGAGTCTTTTGACAAGTCTAGGTGTTCTATAAATTACGTTCTTCTTTAATCTTAAAGCTACCTTCTTAGATGTAATTTCACCCAAGAATTTCATATACCTGAATAAGAAGGGGATGTGTCGGCCACCTGTCAATTGTGCTCCACTTCATCTTTGGTTTCTCCCCCTTTGCATTATAGTAGCGATAAATAGCATTTAAACTGCTCCCTAAGGTAAACAAAACAACAATAATATAAACATTAACTATTGAACCCATGAGAAAGAAAAACAAATTAAACTGCTTAAAAAAACATAGATCAGATAACCACATATCTCAGCATTATCAGATTATAGTATTCTGGGACTTAAGAGTCCAATGTATATGGAAAGCAGCAACTTGGAAAAGGCTGGATCAAACCAATGGTCTATCTTCCCCTGGGATCCTCAGTGGCCCAGTGACTTGATTTTAGACTCCGGATGTGATAAGTTCAGTAATATGTTTAGGACAATGGTTTCTAAAAGGACTGTGCAATCCATCTGGCTAAATTCCAGGACAAATCAGGTAATTCAGAGTAATTTATCCTAGGTCCACATGAGATCAGATTGGTCCAATTCAGCTCTGGAGGAGAACACACAGCCCAAAGAAACCTGGACTGATCCAGTAATTCTGGACATCAAAATAAGTGGAAAAAGCCAAGTAGCATGATGATAAAGAAGAAATAATAAGATGGTGTTGACGATGAGGAGGCTTGCTCCCATACACTTCTAACATGCAATTAGGACCAAGAATTTCCTCAACTGTCAAATCTCAAGGTCCACTTACTTGAACAAAACATTCAGCCCCAGGGATTTTAATGAAAAGACATGTTTTGCCTTAGTGCCAGAAGTCAGCATTGGTGTAAACTGGGCCTCCAAGGAGGGAGCACATGTAGGGCACCAGGCCAGAGAAAACCCTCTTCCACATTTTAAAACAGCAAATGTTCCACATTTGCGGGACACAAGTCAGGTTATATATGCAGTCAGCCTACTCACTTTACCCCAAATCAAAGCAGCCCAAGCTGAAGATGGATCAAATTGACCTGTGGGTGTCCAAATATGCCTTTAAAACAATTTTAATGTTCCAACCTGGACCCCAAATAGCAGCTGCGCAGAGAAGATTATTGTTACTCAACAGCAACAGAAAAAAACATTTTAGACATCCTCAGAGGCAAACTCTTTATTGTAATGTCACAAACTCCAAGCCTGACTTATAATAAAAGCAGCATCATGGCAGATCCCTCAATTTAGGTCAAACCCCAGGAGCGGAGCCTGACACCTGCTATCTTTTAGAGATGAACTCACCTGTGGTGGAGCAGCTGTACTGTGGATACTGTGTGAAAGCAATAGCTCTTTGGATGCCATCTTTCTCCATCTCTTCAATGGCTTCTTCTGTCAAAGGATGGACATAGCGAAAACCAATGTAGTACTTGTGAGGGGCTGAAAACAGAAGTAAATCCATGAAGTAAGGGAAACAGCCTTCCCAAATGACAAACTAGCACATGCATTCTAGTGATCAAATGAGAGCTGCTGTGCCACCAAGATTAAGAGGAAAGAAGTTGGGAGGTAAGAACTTATACCATGTATCAGAACAGGCTATCAGACAAGTAGAAAACCTAGGGCAGGCCTTACTATAAGACAGCATCTATCTCAACCGCAAATATATGTTCCAGAAGGCTTGTCTGTCCCGACATCAACACTCAAATAAGTTTCAGCTGTCATTTGAGCTGGATTTTGTAGATATCACAGAAAGGAGCCTCATTCCTCAGGCATCAAGACATCTGACTAGATTAAGTTTCAATTTGTTCTCCCTCACACAGTCTACTACTGACAATAAATCATGGCTTAATATTCTTAAGTCTTCTTAAGATGATTTTAAGAAGTTGACTAGTCTAGGAGATGAGCAGGAACCAACACACTACATACACATATAGATGTGCTAAATGTAACAAAGAGGACATTTTCCCCTGTCATGATGAACAAAGATGAAGGAAAAAACTCTACTCACCTGGATGTGACTAGGCTAGTTCTAAAATATCATACAGCATACATTATCACATGTGCAGGGGACCAAAATGCAGAGCATGGATATTACTTTAGTAAACATGTGTGGCATGTTCACACTGGTTTAGGCAATCTAGAAGTTGTAGACTAAACAATATCTGATAAAAGCCCAACTTTCCAACTCATTCTTTGTTAACCACTGACAACTGATCCGGTTCACAGCAATTTCTCATGTGCCGAGGTAATTATTTTCCTAGGCTTTCCATTCTGCAATATTACTCGTACGCAATAGTATAAGTGATACACCCTGGAGATGCAGTGAATGTGTTGGCCTGGGACTTAGCAATGAAACTCACTGGGCTACTTTGGGCCAGTCATTTGTTCTCATTCTGATCTCATAAAATGAAAAGGATGGCAGTTAGGGGCTCTATATGCATCTTCTATGCTCTTATGCTTGAAGGTAGCTTTAGATGCTCTACAATGCTCATCTTTTTGTTGTGTGCCTTCCTATTGTTTCTGACTTATTTCATTCCTTAGGTGAACCTTTCAAACCTCTCAAGAGGTTTTCTTGGTAACTTTGTTTAGAAGGGGGTCTTCTTTTGCCTTCTTCCAAGACTGAAAGAGTGTGACTTGTCAAGTGGGTTTCTATAGCTGAGGGATTTAAACCATGGTCTATCAAATTCCTACTCCATCGCTCAAACCACCGTTGCCCTCCAGTGATAATCTCAGTGAAATCATGAGGGTTTTATTTTTGCAGAACTTTGGATTAGATATGCCATATAGCTTAAGCTCTCACCTCTTTCCTAAGCTAAGCTGCACACCTGTTTATAAGAGCTACTGGAACATTTGAAACTGTAGAAAAGAAAATGATGGATAAACGCTTATAAACTATAAGCTATAAGAATGATAACTTCTTTTGATTTTAATCACTGGAAAAGAAAAACTGAGTCAAGCCATCCATTCTTAAACAGATCTCAAAAGCAAAATGGGTCTGAGCTAGTCTCTCTTGCTCATCTCTCTTCACTAGCAAAACACATTAGCATGCAGACATGGTAGAAGATGCTTCTGTGCCGTAATGGGAGACCAAGTTAAGATGCAAAGGATGTACAAATAGATAGAGACAGGGCGGCTTTCGCTTGGGAAACCACATTGGGAAATAAGAGGGAGTGATGAGGTCTGACAAGAGCAGATAACACTCCCTAAACCATTAACTTCATGCTCTGGAGTCCTCAGCCCCCTAATAAGCTTGATTTTATTTTATTTTAAAGAGAGCTACTAATGTGCCTGCCAATGTAAGGGAGCATCGGAAACCTATCTTTCAGAGCCGTCACAGCTTGTTACCATACACATGCCAGTCTCATTCTTATGGTGCTACAAGTGCATGTGTCACACACCAAAGGGCACAAGGAAATTAAACAAGAGTTGAGTTCATATGGATTGCAGTTTTAATCCAGCCATGGCTCATTACAAAAAACGATAATGCTTAGTAAGGTGGAAGACACCTGAGTCCCTTCAGGTGAGAAGGGCGGGATATAAATGTTGTTGTTGTAAATAAGACAGTAGAAAAAGATGAAGACTGCATTCCAGGTGGAAAACTCAATCTAGGAAGCCATGAGTTTGCAAAAGGGCTGCTGATTACAGGGTGTCTTGGTGATTTCTCAGTTAACAAGAAAAGAATGCTGAGAAAATGCATATGGGTTAGTCAGCTCTTCATTTGTTTGGCTCCATGAAAGGGAGGATTCTTGCTGCTAAAATGAAAACTATTTGGACAGGGCAAAAACATTTCACTTCTTTCTAGTGAAAGCCATCCATAACTGAGAATATCTGGATAATTAGAATAGTCTAGATCCCAGAGCTTTGTAATTTTTCCTTCCTCAAAGTAAATTTTGAATTTCTGCCCTGACACTGACATTTTCCACTTTTGCCACCTGAAACGCTTTAGACCAAGCCTCTTTAACTTGTGGTGTTTCAGGTATTTGGGCCTCTAAGTCCTAGCCAGCTTGTTCAATTGTCAGTAATTCTGGGAGCTGAGTCCAAAACACCTGGAGGGCCATGGAGGCTAAAATCAGAACCTGGCACTTTCTGCGTGCAAAAACAAGTGCTGTGAATCCTACCAAAGTAAGAAACTGCTTTGCACTGTATTACAAAATATCCACGTGCACATACACATGAAATGGCTTGGCGTAATTATCAAGCAAGCCGTTGGTCCTTCCTTATCTGCCAGACTAAATTCCAGGGAGGAACCCGTTAACTGATGGGTGTAGCTGGCAACGGTTTCTCTGCAAAAAGCGAAGAAGTGACCCTGCCAAATGAAAACTTTTCCAATGCAAGTTGCATAAGTTAGCATATGCCTGCTTTACACAAGGAAGGCAGGTTTATGTAGCTGTGTAACTACAATTCCCATGACCCCTCACCACTGCCTGAACAAGCTGGGGTTTAATGGGATTTGCAGCCTAATATCTAGGAAGTCCCATATTTGTCTTATGCAGTGTACCCAGTAGAACCAATCTGAACTGCAACCAAAGAGAGACGGTCAAGTTGTTCTGTTCCAGAATTTGGTATAGCTGAACTCTGACATGTTTTGAAGAAAAACTTTATGGCAACCTATCAGAGATGATTTAGAAGTAAATTCTGTGCACTGGCTGATTAGACTGCTTGATCTCTGGTGTCTCTTCTAATTCTGAAATCTCATAACATCAATCAAACCATGGTTTGAGAGTTTCAACAGGTGACTCTAACTAGCATTGAGCTATTGTTGTTGTGTGCCTTGAAGTTGTTTTTGATTTATGGCAACCTTAACGCAGGCCTATTGATGGGTCTTTGGGAACTGAGAGTACGTGACTCACACAAGGGAAATCGAACCCTAGTCTCCAATCATAGTCCAATGCTCAAACCACCACGCTGTTGACAGGGTACTATATTTGATAGATCTGAAGTCCACAAAGCATTTTTTTTATTTTAAGGTATCACTTCCATAGATTGTATTGGCTGACCAACTTATCAAATCTGTTACTTGTAATATTAACAGAAGTTCTTAACTAAGGGTGTAAAACATACATCTCACACATCTGCAGAATCCTGCTATCACACAACAATGCTGATGAGATGGAGAAAGCTACAAGCAGTTGTTCACATTTCTTTTTGGGTGAAAGTTTCTATGTGATCCTTTTGGACTACAACTCCCAGATTCCCCCCAGCCAGCACAACCACAGAACAAGATTTGTGGCAAAATGAGGATTGCCCTTAAACTCCTGAAACTTGAAATCAAACTCAGCCTGCACCACCTGTAACACACTTAACACAGTGTCTTCTCTTCAAATTAGGGCAAATCTATGCTATAGAATTAATGCTGTTTGATACCACTTTAATTGCATTGTTCAAGGCAATAGAATAATGGGAGTTGTAATTATATAAGGTCTTTCACCTCTGCTAAATAGCGCTATTACTTCAATAAATTATAACTTCGGTGTAGTTATCACTAAGAAGGTGGTATCTCTTCCCCGAAAAAAGGCCACTCAAACAGAATACAAACACCAACATAACTAGAACTAGAATCTAAAAAGGAGGAAATCACAAAATACCAGAATGAGGAGACATTTCATCCAGCAGTTTCACCATGCCTTCTCCCTGAGTAGCAGTCCACTTCTTAATAGGTGATCCTCCACCAATTTGACTATATTGCTCCTGGATTTTTGGAGTCCGTCGCTTTGCAATAAAAGGCGCCAGCTTACTGAAATATTGAGTGACAGCAGTTAGTAAAGGCAATGCATTCTTACATTTCCTTCCTTTGCCAGCTTTAAAAACGTCTGAATATAGTCATTCTCTGTGAACTGAACTCTCAGTTGCTGGGCATGTAGCCTTTTAAAATTCAACTGCTAGCCCCAACACATCAATTATGAAATGGTTAATTGATATTTACAACAGTCTCGTTGCTTTAATAATTCACCTCTAATTGGGACCACCAGATGGATTTAGGCCACTGTTCATGAAGAGATGGATCAGCTAAGGTTGCCATATTGCAACCCCACAAATCCTAGCAGCTAATTTGCATATTATGCAAATTATTATAATTATTCATAATATGTACTGCACATTGTTTTTTTGTTACCACTGTGTTTCATCATTGTTCTTATTTCTTAGTTACTACAGATTTACGGCTACAGCACAAGGTTTTTGGATGAACGGATTTTTAACCGTATGTTTTATATTTTTATATTGTTTTAATTGGATTTTCATTGCTATGTTTTAATTATGTGTAGGCATTGAATTGTTGCCAATTGTGTACGCTGCCCTGAGTCCCTTCGGGTGAGACGGGCGGGATATAAATGTTGGAAATAAATAAATAATAGTCTTCTGAGAAAACCAGTAGAATATGTTCACAGAACTGGACTAGAAACAGCAACACAAATTCAATTTATTTGAACTTGAAAGTTATCATATGTCCTTGGACTACCAATATATCGCAGCAAATCTACATTCTAGGGCAGTGGTTCTCAACCTGTGGGTGCCCAGATGTTTTGGCCTTCAACTCCCAGAAATCCTAACAGTTGGTAAACTGGTTGGGATTTCTGGGAGTATAGGCCAAAACACCTGGGGACCCACAGGTTGAGAACCATTGTTCTCGGGCTTCACTTCTTCCACTCCTCCTCAACCAAATCAAAAAAATAAAGTCATCTCTCCATACCACCACTCCATCTTGGATAAAGTGTGTCTACACTTTAAAAGCATGGCCCCATGTAAGCCGCCCCGAGTCCCTCCGGGGAGATGGGGCGGGATATAAGAATAAAATTTATTATTATTATTATTATTATTATTATTATTATTATTATTATTATTATTATTATTATTATTATTATTACATGTGTCTGACAGTGAAGAAAGAAACCGGGAGCTACTGGGTATTTTTCACACTTCAATTTGCGATTTTCTCAGTTGTCTGGGATGAATGGCATCCCTAGAGTTACTCAAAGACATTTGCTACCTGGAACAAGGTGTCAAAGGTCTTACATCAGAAGACTAAGTTCACAGTACCCAAAGACAGCCAAGCTCCTAATTGCTGGGGTAACTGCATTAGCAGAGACAGCATTACTACGCTGTTATTTTGGCATCCACCACCAAAAATTCCACATGAAAGATAAAAATACACTGAGACTAATTTGTTCATCTTATCCCAACACCCTAGATATTGTTGCCCATCTAATCATGCCATGCCTCATTATTCCCAAAGTATTAGCCTGATACTGGGGCTAATAGGATACCAACTCACCGTGTTTACAACAGAAGCATTTAACACAAGAGACAATTCACTAGAGGGTTGTGTGTTCTGTCACATTCATAACTAGGAGATTGTAAAGTCACACATCATACCCTTCTATGCAAGATGTCAGCCTGTTGTTTCTAAACCAGTCTGGCTTTGCATTTGGGGCTAAGAGGGTGCCAGCTCACCGTTTTTAAAACAGAAGCATTTAACGCAAAAAGCAAAGAGCAAGCAATTTCAGCATAGCTTCTGGTAACAATAAGATATACAGTAGACATGGGACTGGTATTTGTAACATCTGTCTGATTCGTGCTTGTTTCATACCGTCCATTCGGATTGCATGGAACAGGAAGGGCCCCCGGAACTAAAATAATCTCAATCCGAAAGGCAGGTGGGAGCAGATACCGGCTCCAAGCCTGCTTTTCGGATTGATTGCTGTGCGCATAGGCCCAAAGTGCCCAGGCCTGCAAGACCTGCACCTGACCGCAGGACTACGCTTTGGGTTGAGGAGCAAGGACGCGATGGGTCTTCAGCCTCAGCCAGGGAGCCCTTCAACTCCCCAGATGGTGAGGCAAACAGAAAACAGATCTTTCAGCACCAAAAAAAAAAAACAAATATCTGCCCTCCCGATTTCGGGAGGCCCAGTAGAAACAGATCGGGGGGCCCCTGAAAGCCAAGACATGAAATGGATTAAGGTTTACCTTGAATGCACAAGACTAATTAATATACAGCAATAATTCCTTACTTCTGGATGGGAAGCGTCATTAGATCTCTATCGAGAAAAAGTCTTAGCAGGAAGTCATGGACATCTCCTAAAGTCTCTGGGCCTCCCATGTTCAACATCAAGATCCCTGTTTTAGGTTTCCTATAGAAAGGGGAGAAAGATTAGTATTATTCAGCCCAAATACCCTGAAGGCACCAGAGCCCATCTGATCTTGGAAGCTAAGCAGGATTTGCCTGATTAGTAGATGAATGAAGACCAGGTGCTGGAGGCTATATTTCAGAGGAGGAAACAACTAAATCACCTCTGATTAGTCTTTGGCTAAAAAAAACCTTATGAAATTGCTGGCATAGCCATTTTAACGAGTGACTTGAAGGCACAGCACACATACACACAATAACAAAGAGCACTTTTGTTCTCTGTGCTTAACATCACGTGAGTAGCCTTCTCCATGTCTGAGATCAAATACTGAGGCAAAGGATGTGAGCCGGATTACCACCAACCCGTACCCCTTTTTTTAAATTAGAAACTTCCTAACAGCTAAAGACATGAGAAGCTAGTGAGCCTACAGTGACTCCTTGGACAACCCTTTTCAATTATATCTGGTGGAAAATCAGATTGCTAATATGCCCATCAGAAACCCTACCACTGTATAATGCCTGCTAGCTGTGCCTATCAAATTCTCTTAAGAACTATTCAGGAGTGAACCCACTCTTAGCGTCCCTAAATTCAGAGTTTCTGAATTTGAAGTTTCTGTTTATTGTGCCATGTTCCATTCAGTGAATCAAAATTTTGGTTCATGAGCTCGATATAAATGAGCTAGTTTCAGCAAACCATAGAATTGTGTTGTTGAAGGCTTTCATGGCCAGAATCACTGAGTTGTGAGTTTTTTGAGCTGTACAGCCATGTTCCAATGGCATTCTCTCTTGATGTTTCACCTGCATCTGTGGCTGGAATCTATATATACTTTCCATTTGCTTCACTGCCAACAGAACCTCTGAAGGTGAAATGTCAGGAGAGAATGTCGCTGGAACATGGCCATACAGCCCGGAAAATTCACAGCAACCCACATACCATAGGACTGTTTGGAGGACCTAACAAATTCTTAGAGAAAACATCCCCCTCCCTGAAGCCATGGATATGGGTCCCAAAGTTTTGGGGGTCTTACTGTACTCACTTATTCCATGAGGGCCAAGAAGGATAAGAATGGTAATTCATGGAAATGAAAGCTAGAAGCCTTGTCAGCAGGATAACTGCCTCCCTGCTGACTGTCAAACAAGGAACAGACCCCGTAGCCATCTCAATTGGAAGTTTTTTTCATGTTTGTCATTATTTTTGTCCCCTCCAATAGTATCTGGCTAGACTATGCCCATACATATACATGCTGTGATATGTGCACAGTTGAACATTCACTGGGGGATAAACCTACCTCTTTTCAGGTTGGATCTGAGGCTTTGTTGTTTCGGTCCAGACTGCTGTTGCTGCCGTCGACTGACATCTCCAAGGGATCTGAACTCTAGGCCGACTGCAGCTCCTGCCTTTTGCAACTGAAGAGCAAAAAGAAAACACAGCAAATTACAGGGAATTCATTACCTGACTATGAACTTTATGCTTGATTTTAGGAAAATAAATGGCCTAAATACTATAACAGCACCAAATCCTCCTATCCAATCTTGTAAGCTAAGAAGGGATCAGTTCTGGATGGGAGACTTCTAACCTAGACATTTCTAGAGAAGTGTTCCCAGGTAAAAAATATATATAGCAATTTCTTTATTCATAGTTTCTTTTTACTTTCACAGGAGTCCTGTGTTCCTGGATCCAGTGAATGTTGAGAAGAGATTGTATTATCATTATTATTATTATTATTATTATTATTATTATTATTATTATTATTATTATTCGATACATAACAAGATTAGTACACGGCAAACAAGATCACTATGCTGGCTTTTGTATTGGATCACATGTCAGACACTTCCCAAGTGTCTTGGACTATGTGATGTATCGGTGAATAATACATGCAGATCTGAGTAGGGTGGCCTTTTGCAGCTGACAGATGGTAATTTTGTCAGCATCGATTGTTTTTAAATGCTCACCAAGGTCTTTAGGCACTGCACCCAGTCTGCTAATCCCCACTGGGACCACCTTTACTAGCTTGTGCCAGAGTCTTTGTAGTTTGATCTTTAAATCCTCATATCACATAAGCTTCTCCAGTTGCTTCTTGTTGATTCCGCTGTCACCTGGGATTACAACATTGACAAGAAACAATTGGAGAAGCTTATGGGATATTATTATTATTATTATTATTATTATTATTATTATTATTATTATTATTATTATTCCCCACTGGGCTCTCAGTACTATGATTCAAAACAGCTCGTAAGTTAAAAACCATAAAAATAAAATTATAAATATAAGAATTAAAAACAAGAGAACTCTTTATGTAACCAGTGGACATTAAAATATTAAAATGCATTAAAATTAATTCCATGCAAACCCTTTAAAATTTAATATCAACACAGCCTTAAAAGCCAAACCTTTGCCAATATGCAAAAGCTTTGAGTAAAAAAATGTTTTGACCTGCTGCCAGAAGGAGAGAACAGACAGGGCCACCCTGATCTCTCCAGGTGTCTGGGATCTCTCAAATGTCTGGGAGCAGACTCTTTAATTCCCACCAATGAGCCTGAGAAAGTGGCAGGACAGAGAGAAGGTCTTCTTCAGATGATCTTAAAAGAGTTCTACTAGGCCTGTACAAGAAAATAAGGTCTTTCAAATAACCTGGAACCTCGCCACATAGGGCTCTATAGGTCAAAACCAGCACTCTGAATTGAGCTCGGAAATAGACAAGTGTAAAAGTGTGCTCCTTATAACCAGCCCCAATTAACATCCTTGGGGAGGTTCTTTGGACCAACTGAAGCTCCCGAGCACTTTTCAAAGGCAATCCCACATAGAGCACATTGCAGATATCCAAATGGGATTTAACCAAGCCATGTACCACTGTGGGCAAATTCAACTTCTCCAAGGATAGGCACAGTTGGCACATGTGCAAAAGAACTCCCAGTCACTGAAACCTGGGCCTCCAGGCTCAAAGCTGATTGCAGAAGTACCCCTAAGCTGAAAACCTACATTTTCAGGGGAGCGTAGCCCCACCTAACACAGCCCGAATCTCTCTACCTAGATGTCTTTAAATTGACCAGGAGGGCCTCTGTCATATCTGGACTAAGTTTCAGTTGGTCATCCAGGTCAATAAAACTGCCAGGCACCAGTTCAGCACAAGAACAGCTTCCTTGTAATTGGGTGGAAAGGCAGTAACAGAGCTGGATAAGATCAGCAAAGTGGTGACACTTGACCTGAAAACTCCAGACAACCTCTCCAGACATGAGGTGTCATTTCAGATGGTAATCATGGGACATTTCTGACTGCAATCTTGTATTGTGAAAAGAGCTGTGACTAAGCTGCTGTTGAAAAAGTTATTGCTATTATAAAATGCAGATTTAACATCTCTTATTCAGGAAACCAAAATCCCAAACACGGTAAAATTCACAACTGACCACATACGTGCCTGGGACAGTGACAACTTTGATTTCTGTTAATACACAAACTTTGTTTCATGAATGAAAGTTTTTTAAAAAATTGTGTAGAAGAATCTACCTTCAGGATACATGTAAAAAGTGTACAAGGAACATGAAATAATTTTGTGTTGACTTGGGTCCCATCTCCAATATATTCAATTATGTGCAAATATTTCAAAATTTAAAAAATGAAATACAGAACACTTCTGGCCCCAAGTATTTTGGATAATGGATACTTAAGCTATAGTAATCTTAAGGTGAACACATTAACCCTAAAATTGCAGAGTAGTACTAAATTCACTATTTT
This sequence comes from Anolis carolinensis, assembly GCF_035594765.1. Lineage (NCBI taxonomy): Eukaryota > Metazoa > Chordata > Lepidosauria > Squamata > Anolidae > Anolis > Anolis carolinensis. The sequence goes on along the minus strand of NC_085842.1, from coordinate 307,036,223 downwards.
TTTAATACTCTAAGGCACCCAAGAAATGAAAAATAAAAGAATCCAAAACCTTGCGTGCTGATGTGGAACCGCAGTAGGTTCCAATGAAGTTGTTGCCAGTCTTGTTTGAAACAAACTTTGCAAACTAGACATTCCACAGATATATAAACCCCACGTGCCTAGATTCCAACACTCTACAACCTCTGAGGATGCCTGCCATAGATGTGGGGAACAAGTCAGGAGAGAATTCTTCTGGAACATGGCCATACAGCCTGGAAAACTCACAGCAACCCAACTTTGCAAACTGTTTAAAATATGTAAAATTATCGCTCATCTTTTATTCTGTGGCACTGGTGGGTAAATTCAGGGATTTCCTTAACAGGGAGAGTTTTTGTGTGTGTGTAAACTGCCAAAAGATCCCTTTGTACATTGATATTCCATGGTAAATAAGTTGCGTCTTTGAATAATTAATGGAATCAACCTCTTAGCCTCCACTAGCTGAAAGGCCATGGCAACAAAAAGTAGAATTAGAAATGTACAGTATTTATTTATTTACTGTATTTATATACCGCTTTTCTCACCCCTGGGGAGACTCAACAAAATAAAGGCAAAATTCAATGCCTAACATACATATAAAACCAAATCATAAAATCTAAACATGTATGACCATGTTCCAGAAGCATTTTCTCCTGACGTTTCGCTCACATCTATGGCAGGCATCCTCAGAGGTTGTGAGGTCTGTTGGAAACTAGGCAAGTGGGATTTATATATCTGTGGAATAATGTCCAGAGTGGGAGAAAGAACTTTTGTCTGTTTGAGGCAGGTGTGAATGGACACAGCATATTATTTGAGATCATAGAAATGCTGGACCACTCTCACAACCAGCATGTCAGATTACACAGAGAAGCCATTGAAATCCAGAAGCATGTGGACAATTTCAACAGAAGAGGAAACCATGAAAATGAACAAAATCTGGCTACCAGTATTTAAAAAACTCTAAAATCAGGACAGCAAATAAAGAACAACGCTCAGAAAACAGAGGAGTTCCAGACATGAGTCAATCAGGGCCAACTAACACCTTCCAACAATTGTAATTTTTAAATGTTCTAACCGTTATACTATTTTAACCATGGTTTGTTTAATCTGTTTTTAGTTGATAGTGGTGTTTTAATTGTATATTTTATGATGTAAATGTTGATTGATTGGGCTTGTCCCCATGTGAGCTGCTCCGAGTCCCTTCGGGGAGATGGTGGTGGCATACAAAAATAAAGTTGTTATTTTATTGTATGACACAGCAAACAAGATAGATATGCTGGATTTTGTTTCACAAAATCACAAGTCGAACACTTCCCAAGTGTCTAGGACTGTGTGATGTATTTTCGGATAATGCGTGCAGATCCCAGTAGGGTGGCATTTGCAGTTGACAGATCGTAATTTTGTCAATGTCTATCGTTTCCAAATGCTGGCTGAGATCTTTTGGCATGGCACCCAGTGTGCCCATCACCACCGGAACCACCTGCACTGGTTTCTGCCAGAGTCTTTGAAGTTCAATCTTGAGGTCCTGATAGAGGCTGAGTTTTTCCCTTTGTTTTTCGTCAATGCGACCTTCACCTGGGATGGCAACATCAATGATCCAAACCTTTTTCTTTTCCACAACTGTGATATCTGGTGTGTTGTGTTCCAGAACTTTGTCAGTCTGGATTCGGAAGTCCCACAGTATCTTTGCGTGCTCATTTTCCAATACTTTTGCAGGTTTGTGATCCCACCAGTTCTTTGCTGCTGGGAGGTGGTACTTGAGGCATAAGTTCCAATTATTATTATTATTTCCCCAGGCAGTAAACAGCCAGGTTTTGAAGCTGAAAGGCCATTCAATGCTAATAAAGGTGGTCAATTGCAACATTCACACTTTCCTCACACAGACAATACTTCTTTCTCCCTCCTTGGACTTTCCACAGATATATAAACCCCACTTGCATAGTTTCCAACAGACCTCACAACCTCTGAGGATGCCTGGCATGGATGCAGGTGAAGCATCAAGAGAAAATGCTTCTAAAATATGGCTATACAGCCCAGAAAACTCACAGCAACCCAATGATGATGATGATGTATGGTAATGACTTGCATTCAATACAACCAGCCTCCTTTCCTTAATAAAATAGTTGAAAGTTTTACCAAAAAAAAAACCCCACCCACGCTTTGCAAAGTCTTGGATTTGGCTTTTGAAGTTATATAAAACTGGGGGAACCAGTTCCTTCGGCGTGCTGTTTTGAACCAACGCGGTGTACCAGAAAGTCCTTATGTAACACAAACTGGGTGCAAGGGTTTGCACAAAAATAATGTTTGCATAACGCCTGTTTCCGGCTCCTCTGGCCCTCCCGGCTTCCCATAAGGAAACCCCACGGTGGGGTGTCCAGAAAGCGAACCCCAAAAGATCGGATCGTGGGCCCTGACTCATGCAACCCTTTGCATGAGATCCCACCCAGCCACCCACCCGTATCCACTTACGTGGGCTCCAGGCTCGGTTTGCAGCTCGGAAGGCAGCAGCCATGTTTGTGCAAACTAAATGCATTCCCTTACTTTGCAGCAACCCGCGTGGCTCGGTTCCTTCCTCTCTCCTCGCATCCCTTCCTTCCTTCCCACGCCTTTTTTTCCCCTTCAAAAGAGGAGGAATCGCCGCTTCGGATCTCTCGCACACGCAACGTGTGACCTTGGCTGCAAGGAGCCAAAGAGGGGCGGGGAGGAGGCAGAAGCAAAACCCGGAGCTGGAATCCAAAGCGGGAGGAGGACGGGAGGGACCGCCCCCGGCTGCTCTGCCAGGAGACAAAGGAAAGGGGCGTCACGTCTGGACGCCTTGACTCGGGTCGCCTGCCGGAGGGAGAAGGGTGTTGCAAAAAAAAAAAAAAAAAAGCAAACAAACAAAAGACTTGCACTTTCAGTTACAGTAGCATTTGTTGTTATTGTGTTGTCTTTGTCGTATGTTGTATGTCTTTCGGGCTGTGTGGCCATGTTCCAGAAGTATTCTCTCCTGACGTTTCGCCCACATCTATGGCAGGCATCCTCAGAGGTTTTGGGCATGGATAAATTAGGCAAGGAGAGTCCAGAGTGTGACAAGAGTCCTTTGTCAGTTGGAAGCCAGCGCTAATGTTTCAGTTAATCACCCTAATTAGCATTGGAAAGGTTTGTCTCTTGCCTGGGGGGCATCCTTTGTTCAGAGTCATTAGCCGTCCTTGGGGCTCCTCTGCCCTCAGAGTGTTGTTTCCCATCTACTGTTCTGATTTTTTGAAGCAACACTTCAAAAACACCAGGCATTAGACCAGGGGTCCCCAAACTAAGGCCCAGGGGCCGAATGTGGCCCTCCAAGGTCATTTACCTGGCCCCTGCCCTCAGTTTTAGACTTAGGCTCACCCAAAGTCTGAAATGACTTGAAGGCACACAACAACAGTCCTAATTGACTGGACTATCTCATTGGCCAAAAGCAGGCCCACACTTCCCATTGAAATCCTGATAAGTTTATGTTGGTTAAAATTGTTTTTATTTTTTAAATATTGTATTGTCCTTTCATTGCTGCTGTTGGTTTTTTGCACTACAAATAAGACATGTGCAGTGTGCATAGGAATTTGTTTGTATTTTTGTTCAAACGATAATTTAGCCCCTCAACAGTCTGAAGGATTGTGAACCGCCCCTCTGCTTAAAAAGTTTGAGGACCCCTGCATTACACAAACCTTTCCAATGCTAATTAGGGTGATTAACTGAAACATTAGCGCGGGCTTCCAACTGACAAAGGACTCTTCTCACACCCTGGACTCTCCACAGATATATATTTTTACCTTCCTTGCCTAGTTTATCCATGCCTCACAACCTCTGAGGATGCCTGCCATAGATGTGGGCGAAACGTCAGGAGAGAATACTTCTGGAACATGGCCACACAGCCCGAAAGACATACAACAACCCTTTGTTATTATTGCTATGTGCCTTCAAGGGTGTGGCCGCACTACAGTTATAGCAGTTTGACCCCACTTTAACTGGCATGGCTGGAGGCTGCAGAAGTCTGGGATTTGTAGTTTCTTGCGGCACCAAGGCAAAATAGCTCACAAAGGGTGCCGCTTCCATTGCAGCCTGCCAACACATAGTTCCCAAATGCCAAAACTTCAAAACTCCAGAATGCATCCTTTCCTCCCTAAGAACAATGCCAAGGATCAGACCCCTGTTTCCACACAGCGGAACTGACTCCCCGCAAGACATCATGACTCCAAAATGCACTCCTTCCTCTTCCCTTGAGAAAAGGAGCCCCAAAAGTGCCCAGAATCCTGCTTCCCCATAGCAGATCTGATACTTTCCCATACACCAGTGGTTCCCAAGCTTATTTGGCCTAACACCCCCTTTCCAGAAAAAGTATTAGCACCCCCTGGAAAGGGTGTGTGGCTTAGAACGAGTGGGCATGGCTCCTGCTCCAGAGGTCAGGGCTGAGCCTCTCCCCTAGTCCAAGATGCAGGGCTGGGAGGTGGAGGTGGGCGGGACCACAAATGGGCAGCCAGGACTGGGATGGGCGGAGTTACAAGCTCTGAAGCAGGGCTGAGCCTCTATCCCTGTCCTGCGGCACCTGCCAGGGCACAGGGGGCGGGGCTAGAGGAGGGGGCAGGGCCCCTTCCCAAGTGCCTGACGGGGCTAACCCTCTATACCCCACCCCCGTGTTCTAACAAGCGCCTCAGGGGAGGTATACAGAGGCTCAGCCCTGTCTCGCGCTCTTGGAAAGAGGCCCCACCCCTGCCCCTAGCCCTGCCCTTTAGTCCTAAAAGGCCTCTCAGGAGAGGCTCAGCCCTGTCTTGGGCTCTTGGAAGGAGGCCAAACCCACTCCTCTAGCTCTGCCCCCCGTGTCCTAACAGGCACCTCAGGTGCTCAGCCCTGTCTCCGGCACTTGGGAAGAGGCCCTGCCCCTCCCCTAGCCCCGCCCCGTCTCCTAATAGGTGCCATCACCACCACCCTGGATCGCTGCAGTGCCCACCAGGGGACGGTAGCACCCACTTTGGGAATCACTGCCACACACCGTCTCCAGTGAGCATGGTGGGTGAACAGTGTCGCTGTCTGTCACAATTTCTGGATTACTTATATAGCAAAATTATGCTGATGTCCCAAAAGTTGTAAATGAATGATAATAATAATAATAATAATAATAATAATAACAACAACTTTATTTTTATACCCCACCTCTATCTCCCCAAAGGGGACCCAGGGCGGCTTACATGGGGCCAAGCCCGAATAAAAACAGTAGTAGTATAAAACACAGCAATAGACAAAAACATGCACAATTAAAAAATTTAAACATTAGCCAATAAAAACAAGAACTAATAAAAACATGGATTAAAATGGAAAGATTGTAAAAGTAGACTGGGTAAGGTGCACCATATAAATATTGTAAGCACGAGGTGACTGATAAAGTGCTGCAAATTCTTGGAAGTGCAAATTGGGATGGGAATAGACCCTGTGTCTATATCGAGTTGACAAAGGTAAAAAGTGCAAACCAGTACAAGAATGGTCACAGATACAGATTGCTTCTGGATTAGCAATCTTTATCTAAAGGCCTGAGTAAAGAGCCAGGTTTTCAAGCTCTTTCTGAATACTACCAGGGTGGGGGCTTGCCTGATTTCTCTGGGGAGCGAGTTCCAGAGCCGGGGGGCCACCACGGAGAAGGCCCTCTCTCTCGTCCCCACCAACCGTGCTTGTGACGGAGGTGGGAGCGAGAGGAGGGCCTCCCCCGACGAACGAAGAGATCGTGCAGGTTCGTAGGGGGAGAGGCGATCACTAAAGTAGGAGGGTCCCAAACCGTTCAGGGCTTTGTAGGTGATCACTTGCACCTTGAATTGGGTCCGGAAGGTGAACGGCAGCCAGTGGAGCTCCTTAAGCAGGAGGGTTGACCGCTCCCTATAATTAGCTCCAGTTAGAAGCAAGGCTGCCGAACGTTGAACTAGTTGGAGTTTCCGGGCCGTCTTCAAGGGCAGCCCCACGTAGAGTGCATTGCAATAGTCCAGTCTAGAGGTAACTAAGGCATGGACCACCGTTGCCAGATCAGAATTCACGAGGTAAGGTCACAGTTGGCGCACGAGTTTTAATTGTGCAAAGGCCCTCCTGGCCACCGCTGACACTTGAGCATCAAGCGTCAGTGCTGAGTCCAGGAGGACCCCCAAACTGCGGACCTGCGCCTTCAGGGGGAGTGCGACCCCGTCAAGCACAGGTAGCCACAGGTAGCCACTGACATACGACTGACCTGGAGGACCTCTGTCTTGTCGGGATTAAGCTTCAGCTTATTCGCCCTCATCCAGCCCATCACAGCTGCCAAGCACTGGTTCAGTATCTGGGGGGCTTCCTTGGAGTTCGGAGGAAAGGAATAGTAGAGTTGGGTGTCATCTGCATAGAGATGGCACCGAACTCCAAAACTCCAGATGACCTCTCCCAGCGGTTTCATGTAGATGTTAAAAAGCATGGGGGACAGAATGGAACCTTACGGGACCCCACAGGTCAATGGCCAGGGGTCCGAGCAGGTGTCCCCCAGCTTCACCAACTGGGAACGGCCCTCCAGGAAGGACGTCTTCCATCCTGGAAAATCTTGGTTCCATCTCAGTTTCCTGGACCAGATGTTGATTCTTCTTGATTGGTGTTGGCCTTGTGTTGACTTCCTTCTTAACAGTTGTAAACATTTCCTTAACTTGATGTAAACATTTTTCTTATCGATCACAGTTCTTATCCCAGTCTGCAGGCAGGTCAACTATTTCAGGTCTTACTAGCAAGTTTTAATTACAATTCAGCAAGCAGATAGTTAATCATTGTAGGCCTTAATCTACAGCCTGGTGTCTTCAAAAATTTTAGGTTTTATTCATTCATCTTCCATTCATACCGACACATAATATATTCATATTTTTGTCACATTTCTAGGCGCAAAGATTAGTGCAGATGCAGATTACAGTCAGGAAATCAGAAGACTTTTTGGAGGAGAGCAATGACCGACCTCGATAAAATAGTGAAGAGTAGAGACATCACACTGGCAACAAAGGTCCGAATAGTTAAAACAATGGTATTCCCCATAGTAACCTATGGATGCAAGAGCTGGACTATAAGGAAGACTGAGGGAAGGAAGATAGACCCTTTTGAACTGTAGTGTTGGAAGAAAATTGTGAGAGTGCCTTGGACCACAAGAAGATCTAACCAGTCCATCCTCCAGGAAATAATGCCCGACTGCTCACTGGAGGGAAGGATATTAGAGGCAAAGATGAAGTACTTTGGCCACATATTGAGAAAACAGGAAAGCTTGGAGAAGAGAATGAAGCTGGGGAAGATGGAAGGAACAAGGAAGAGAGGCCGACCAAGGGCGAGATGGATGGACGGTATCCTTGAAGTGACTGGCTTGTCCTTGAAGGAACTGAGGATGACCATGGCCGACAGAGAGCTCTGACATGGGCTGTTCCATGAGCTCACAGAGTCGGAAGCGACTGAACAAATAAACAACAATAATTTGCTATTGGTATGACATAATACTTGTTTACTATTGACCAGCTGTCTAAAGCATTTTTAATGGAAAGGTAGGCTACAATCTACCCGATGAATAAGCCTTTAGTTCGTATGTCTTAAGACACTGTGTGAAGTTCAGCAGGGGTTATTCCCCCTGACAAAGCAAGCAGGGAGTCCTCTTTTAGTCCAGCGTTGTTGGTTTTTCTAATTTTGTTGTCAGTGGGAGTTTTTCCCCCCAAGGGCTAAAAACAGCATGTGGGGATGTGAATGCAGGCGCCACGTATTCACTGACAAGATATTCCCTTCCTTGCGTAGTGTAGTGTGAATGGAAATTATTCCCCACCCCAAAGGATATAACAACTCTGCCTACTTTTAAATAAATATGTATATTTTTAGGCAATAGTTGGAGTAGCATATAAAATGAATTAACTAATGGCAAGAAATAGGTACTCCATCACAGACACACATGCATCACTTCCAAAAAGATGATCATGGGCATCCAAAGATGCTTTATTTTCAGCAAAATGTTTTGCAAATATTACAAAGATATCTCTCACCCAAAGAAAATTCAACCAAGTTTTAGAATTTCTCACTGCTTAAGCAAGATGAGGAACAATACTACTAAGTTATGTGTCTGTGTATGTATAATGAAGGCACCTAGATTCTATGATTCAACACTAGCTATAAATGCCAGTGCCAAATGGCATGTTTTTCTATGGCTGGGAATATCCATGCTTTGGGATTTCAGTGCCTCATTTCATATATGTTATGTTTTACCAATCCAATCTTAGAATTGTTTTTCCCCTCCAATTGCTACCAGAGTACATCTGGTGTAGACTTTAGGCCATGCGCTACGGCACAGGACATGCACTAATCCATCCTGTCATCTCATGCTAGGAGGGCTACCGTATAAACAGAACATGCTTATATTCCGGGGTATTAAGCAAGGGTAAATGCAGTATTTGTACCAGGTCAGTAGACACATCATCCTCTACGATTGTTTTGGTGCCCATCAACCCATAAATGCTCACTTCTAAAACATGTACTGATGCAACTCTGAAGGTAGATAAGATAGCCTTCTTTTCTGGTAGCCATAGGGTCATGGAAAGTGTTTGCTTCAAGTGACAGACTTCTGGTACAATGGATGGCATAATAAATCTGTCTCACCAGGCTGATTTATTCGTGGAGAAGTTTTATTTATTTACAGCATTTATATTCCGCCCTTCTCACCCCGAAGGGGACTCAGGGCGGAGCACATTACACATATAGGCAAACATTCAATGCCTTTTAACATGGAACAAAGACAAACAAACATAGGCTCCAAGCGGGGCTCGAACTCATGACCTCCTGGTCAGAGTGATTCATTGCAGTTAATTGCACTGGCTTGCTCTCCCGCCTGCGCTTTTGCTATATAAGTCCCAGAGGAGCTCATCTCCCATTCATTTTAATCTGCTGTGTACAGAACCTCATTGTGGTTGCATCTACACTGTTGAATTAAAGTAGTTTGACACCACTTTAACTGCTATGGCTCAATGCTATGGCATCCTGGGAGTGGCAGTTATTAAAGCAGTGCCAAAACACATTCATTCCACAGTTTAGAAGATGAACTCTTAGACTGTTCCTTCTCTTCACTGGAGAGAAACAGACCAAACAGTGGTGTGATTGGATCTTTGCCTCAGGCACAAAATATCACCATTCAGGGCTAGACGGTTGAGTATAGACACTGGGAAAATAGGGCACATGACACTGTAACATAACACACACACACACACACACACACACACACACAAATAACCAGTCACATGGGGCTAAATCAGCCGATCAGCTACCCTTTATTTTATTGTCATATAAAAAGGAGAACAGGTTGCTCAGTTGGTAAGGACCCAATCCAGCTGTGCATTTGCATGTGTCAGTTATGCATTTATTTTTGCCCCAATGCCTGTAAAAAAACTACCTTCTAAGACAAACAACTTTTATAATTGCAGCAGTGACATATTCACAGTGACGTATTCACAGAACCAGCCTGCTCTTACAATCACTTCTTTTCAGTGTGTCAAGTTCAGCTGGAGAGTGCTGAAACAGAGCAATTAGAAACAAAGGGGTGGATTCTGATTGAGAAAAAATGCAAATGTTTAGAAGTACAAAAATCTATTTTTTTTTTGAGAGGGGGAATATACCATGACCTAACTTGTTCCAGTTGAATATGTTCTGGACTGAGCTTACTTTCTTGGCAGAAAAATGTTCATAGCTATGAGGCAGATCATGGGGAATGTCACTTTTGAACTAAATCTCTTTGAATTCCTTAGCCAGCGGCCACACATACAGGTGATTCTGGGAGCTGTAAATCAAACCATTTTTTTTCTTCTACTCTGTAGAAGCTGGTAGGTAGGGAGCTGAAAAACTGGATTTGGGGAAGAGAATTGGAGTATCTTGAAAGAGGGTTGGCACACTAAAGAGTAAAGCAGTATCTCGAAATAGGGCACACCTGGCTGGCATACTAAACAGACTGTAGCAGACAATAGGGAGTAAATGAGTTTAACTGGGATTTCAGCACCAAAACTTGAGACTTAGAGATGATGTCATGTCAAAGGAGGCAAGCCCTGGTGGATATTGATTCAGTCCTTCATTGATGCTATTCGGGAAAATACACTACGCATAGACCAGGTTATAGAATATACTATTCAAACAAAAACACATTATAATTGATATGCAGATAGATACACATACATACAGTGGAGCCTTGGTGTTTGTTTTGCTGTCTTTGGCCCTCACTTTCTATCCCTGTGAGAATTGGATTTTAGAAAAAATTGGCTTGTTCTGAAACCACGGATTGCTGAGACAACTTCAGTGGAGATCCCTTTTCCATATGATAACTCTTCCAGGAGTAAATTTCCCTTTTGAGGGGTAGATTTCATTTTCTCACCCTCATTTTTAATTGTGAGTTGTTTGTAAGTCAGATGTTTTATGTATATACAGGGGGCTGCCTGTATACGTTTCGAGGCGGCACTCTTTTATTGATTCTTATCTTTCAGTCTAAGAACTGGAGCAGAGTGTCTAGCATCCAAGATCTGTAATTCCTAACAAAAATACCAAAGTGCTGTGTTTTTTAAGTTATCTGAGTTATTTAGATTTCCCACCCTGCTTTCTATCAGACATATAATGTATTTTCATTTCAGCCTCATGAGATGACTTGGCCTAAGAACACCCTTGGTGGCTGAGTTGAGAAACCATGCCCCTATCTGCCCTGATGCTTGACTATTGATGTCGAAGGCAGCAGCTTTTCAGTTTGCAAGTGTTAAAAGGTTATTTCCTTTATGCAGACAGGAGAAGCTGCAGTTAAACTCAATTACTAAAGCAAAGGGTGTCTTCTGAACCCATACTGTGGACAGTTAGCTGCTCTTTAGAGCCGTCCACACCTATCTATGAAACTTGTGAAGGAGCGTTTTGGAAATCAATAAGGTTAGGATTCATCAATATTTTTTCTTCCCTAATGTCTGCCACTGACTTTCATATAAGGCAGGCTGCTTTAAAAATAGCTACAGCATATTACTCTGGTTGACCCACCGTCTGTCAATCTGAGAGCAGATCTAGCGGGACCTTTCATTAGGTCTACCCAACTTCACATTGGCACTGACTTGGGGCAGAGAATACAGAGAAGTTGAATGGATTGCAATTGGCAAAAAGGCCAGACAATGCTGCATTTCAATCAGTCAATCAAAGCTTTATTTGTATCCCGCCCCCTCTCCCCGTAAGGACTCAGGCGTCATTTTATCAGATAGGGGTAAAGCAGGATTAAACTCAGAGTAAGGAGGCATGAAATCTGGAGGAAGGATAATCAACAATCTAAGACATCTAGATGACTAAACTGAGACTGTAGCACATTGGACACATCATAAGAAGACATGACTCTAGAAAAGTGAATAATGGTTGATAATGTAAAGACAGTAGGAAAAGAGGAAGACTGTATAACAGATAGATAAACTAAATCAAGGAAGCACAGCCTTGAGGCCTGAGCAAGGCTGTTGAAGATAGTTAACCACAGTAACAACCAACATTTGTTTATCTTGGGTGTGCCCTAAAGGCGCAGGAACCCATCTGTTCTTGGAAACTGAGGAGGGTCAACCCTGGTTAGTATTGGGGTGGGAGACCACTAACAAATAACGTGTTGTAAGCTATATTTCAGAGGAAGAACCTGGCAAAACCACTTTTGAATATTCCTTGCCTAAGAAGACCCTTTGAAATTAATGAGGCCACCATAAGTTAACAGATAACTTGAAGACACGCACAGGCACACATCTTTCTGGTAATTTTGGCTAGCTTCCCTACCCTTAAAATGTTTGCGTGTGCCTTCCAGTTGTTTACAAATTATGGCGCTCCTGTCAGTGGGTTTTCTTAACAGGACTTGTTCCAAGAGGGTTTGCCATTGCTTTCCTCTGAGGCTGAGAGAGTGTGGCTTGCCCAAGGTCACCTAATGAACTTCCATACCTGAACAGATTGGGACCTTCATCTCCTGCACTCAATCTACCCAATCAGTTAGGAGAGCAAGTTTTAATTCATTTCACTCAGCAGCAGACTTTGTTGCAAGAGATAGGTGAGTTAGCGCCGCCAGATGTTTTGGGACTACACAATGGGCTGACTTATCAGCTGCAGACAACATGGTGAGTGCTTCGTGATTAAAGTTACGGCTCAAAATATCTGGAGGGCAGAATCTCCTATCTCTGCTATATAGGGTTTGACAAGAGCTGCACAATGCCCAGGGCGTGATAAAGAATTATTAAATGTAAGTAATGTTTTATTTTTAAGAATCATCACACCTTAGAAGCTGTTTGCTTAATCAGTTAGATCACATCTCTCAAAGTTTTACATAATCATACTCCGCATTGTGTAGTTGGATATGCTTATGAAATGTCACACAATAAACCAGAAAGAAGAGCAAACAAAAGGCTAAAGTGCACCATTAGATCTTTGGACAATGGCACAGATTTTATAAATAAACCAATGGCACTCCAACAAGGCTGAAGTCCATAAAGCAGTTCGATTTAGCTCAGTTCACCCTTCTTGCTTATCTTCATAAAGGGGGAGTTTAGAAATAATGCAGCTGCATTTAGCAACAAAACACCCCATCCAGGCTCAGCCATGGCCCAAGGCAGTGTTTTATGTCAAGGGCTGAAAACAGGCCACTGCTGCTCTTAGGCAGAATTTAAGCTCCTGTGCCACTTTGCTCAAGCAAATTGGGCCACTGTTGGTAGCTGACACACTTCTATCAATGATGTACGTTTGTCAGATTTATAGAGGAACAAGCCAACTATCATGATTTATTTTATTATTTATTTACTTTATTTATATCCTGCCTTTCTCACCCCGCAAGGGACTCAAGGAGGCTTACAAACTCTGGCAAAAATTAAATGTCAGATATAAACATAACAATAAAATGTACCCCATCAACTATCAACCAATTAAAACACATGAGCAAATAAAGAACATAGGAAAATGAAACATTAAAAACATATAAAGTGCCGAGTCTTAATTCCATACTTATTGATTAATCCATAGAACTTATTCAGACTGTTAAGGTTGAAACCTTTATTCTCCAAATGCCAGCGTAGAGCCAGGTCTTTAACTTTTTTCTGAAGACCAGAAGGGATGGGGCATGCATGATGTCACTGGGGAGGGAGTTCCACAGCCGAGGGGCCACCACTGAGAAGGTCCTGTCTCTCATCACCACCAATCGTGCTTGTCGGGGGGCAGGATCGAGAGCAGGGCCTCCCTAGCAGATCTTAAAGCTCTAGTTGGCTCATAAGGGGAAATGCGTTCGGACAGGTAAGTTGGACCAGAACTGTTTAGGGCTTTATAGGCCAAATCCAGCACTTTAAATTGGGCCCAGTAGCACACCGGCTGCCAGTGGAGGTGACATAAGTTGTACACTCCCTGTACGCTGCTCCAGTAAGGAACCTAGCTGCCACCCGTTGGACTATTTGAAGCTTCTGGGCTGTCTTCAAAGACAACTCCAAGTAGAACACGTTGCAGTAGTCTACTGAGATGTAACAAGAGCATGTACCACCATAGCCATGTCTGACTTCCCAAGGTATGGGTGCAACTGGCACACAAATTTTAATTGTGCAAAAGCTCCCCTAGTCACCGCCGAAACCTGGGGTTCCAGGCTCAACAATGAATCCAGGATCACTCCCAAGCTGCAAAGCTGTGTCTTCAGGGGGAGTGTAACCCCGTCCAACACAGGCTGTAAGCCTATACCCTGGCTGTGTGGCCTTTCGACTGACCAGGAGTACCTGTCTTGTTTGGATTTAATTTCAATTTGTTCGCCCTTATCCAGACTCTCACCACCGCCAAGCACCAGTTCAGGACCTGAACAGCCTCCTTCTATGATGGCTGTATAGAATCTCCATGTTCAGACGCAGCATATCAATAAGACTATGAATGGTCTGATGAAAATTTAGGGCAGGGGACATGATTTATCTTTCTGAATCTTATCCTTTCTACCACACAACAGTATAAATATGCTTTATACCCAAGGCCTTAGTATCATTTGGTACTGCATCCAATATGTAAGTTTATACCCACAAAATCCCATGGTAAAATAAAAACCACTTAGGTGCTGCTACACTTGCTTTTTTTCCTCCCCTTCCTTCCTCCAGTCTATGCTGTAACAGACTAATGCAGCTATTTAACAAAATTATTAAGATTTTACTTTTCTAAAAGAATCGTAACTTAGAACCAATTGTCAAAATTGATTTCAGCTCCTACAGTATGTCATTTTGTAAACCCTGATGTGGTCATCATCCAGTTAAAATTCATTTAAAACACACACATTATCACGGGGCTTCCCAAATACACACTGGTAGGAGAAGTCTGGCTATGTATTTTAACATTTCATAGATTTTTCCTTTGATTTATTGAACAACTATGTTCCAACAAGATGGGAGAAAAACATTTTTCACTAGGTGAAACATTAGGTTGTCCTCCCCTGACTACTACAATTATTATTAAGTATTACTAACACTAGTATTAAGTATAAGTGTCCTGCCTATCGATGTTTGTTTCTTTGGGAAAGAGATTATTATTGGAATATGTTTTGAGCATCTTCTTCATTTATGCACAAAGAGTGTTGTGTCCAAAAGGGAAGCCTCTCTTGCCCTCATTCACACTTTTAAGTGTCATCTAACAGAGAAACCAACAACACAAAATGTGAGCTGTGGAGTGATTATAACTCATGTCAGAGATTTCACCATCTACAGTGTCTTGCATCTGCCATAGAATAAGGCAAGGAGTCAAGGCAAACTGCACAAGGATCGTGCGATCAATGAATCCCAGTTGGCAAAAGAGTCCCCAAGATTTTACCACTCTCTCCACTTCCACACACACTTCAGATATCCCCCTAATACCTGCAGAAATGTAGACAAATGATAAACAGAAAAGACACAGTGTAGGGCTAAAGAATTGAATCTGTTCACTATAAATTTATTGATTGCCAGGTGTGAAATAGAAACATGCAGAAAAGATAACTTATCATGGAAAGAGAAAATTGAGATGAAAGACAAAATTGGCCAAGCTAAATTCTAAGGCAAAATCAAAGTTCCATTTGTAGTTTGTTCCAGCCAACCATTTTGATGGTTCAAAACTAAGCGTAACACTTTGTATCTGCCACTGAATAAACAGAAATGTGCAGCTTCAAGGGTGAAACAAGAGTCAGCTGTTTCTGAGACGGGAAGGATATTTCTGTCCCTTTCAGCTGACCTCTCGGAGCCCCCAGTGGTGCAGTGGGTTAAACCTTTGTGCCGGCAGGACTGCTGACCAAAAAGTTGGCCGTTTGAGTTCGAATCCGGGGAGTGGGGTGAGTTCCCATCTGTCAGCTCTAGTTCCCCATGCAGGGACATGAGAGAAGCCTCCCACAAGATGATCAAACATCAAACATCCAGGCATCTCCTGGGTAACTTTCTTGCAGACAGCAAATTCTTTTACAACAGAATGCAGTTTCTCAAGTTGCTTTTAACACAGAAAAGAAAAGCTGACCTCTCTTTCCCAAGAAACCAAGTACAGCAAGCTACCCAAGTGTGAAAAATAGTAGGCTCCATTCCCAAGAACGTAATTGCTGAAGGCATTTGAAAGTAACGAGCAGCCTTAATAGGAACCATCCTCATCTGGAAAACCAAATTATGAATAAATATAAATTTCAAGACAGAGAGGACTATCCTCAAGTATTGTTCCTTCTGTTTATTGTCAACATTGCTTCAGCCAGGATACTCTTTTACACAAGACACCTTATCACTCGAAAGACAAAGTCGTTAGCAGCAATCAGTGGCTAGGCTACTTTGAGAGCTGTAATAATTTTATGACAACATTTTGTAGACATTCTCCAGGAAGAGTTAATTATACCACAAATTCCCTTTTTTCCTTAAGAACCCAAATGGAACGGTTTTTACAAAAAGGGGTTCAAACAAACCATTTTCTCCATTAGTAGTCTTCTAATGCATTACACCTGGCATATAAGACACAATTTTACATTTTGGGAAACTGCGATTTTTTTTTAAGTAGTGGTTGACTTTTTGTCAGAAGTCTAGAGTCTTTTGAAAATAGTAAAAATATGGGATTTTCTCAAGAACCTGTAAGAGCTATATTTTGCAAAATATATAACATCTAAGTAATGCATGCTACTTTAAAAAATAAGAACAACTAGCAATCAGTACATTCAAATAAACCAACAGAATGGATGAGGGAAAGGGGAAAAAGGATATCCTGAAATCAATTGACTTCAATTTAAATTCGAAGTGATTATATTTCATTTCACAAAATAGGACGTAGAATATTCGTTTTCGTAGGATGACAAAACTGATCTTCGGAGGGCTCTGGTGAACATCAGACTGGCTTCCATTAGGGTTTGCAGCGCTGGACAAAGCGTGGGTAAAGACACACATCTCGAATGTGGTGCCTGTTCAGGATCCAAGTGAGGAATCTTTCCAAGCCTAAGCCGTAGCCGCCATGAGGGCAAGTGCCATATTTACGCTGTGAAGCCAAACAAGAAATATCAATCAATTGCTTTTACAAACTGTAGGATCACAGTCAACTGAGAATTTACAAACATGCATGGCTTCGGACAACTTGTAGCCAGATCACCAAGACAGAAAATTGTGACTTTTTAGTTATTTATACCCTTATTTCATATTATTATTCAAAAGATGGGGTATACTGTAAGACCCCTGTGACCACAGAACCCATATCTGTGGTTTCACTTACCTGTGCCTTGGGGAGAAATGGTCTCTCTCGCACAATTTGCTAAATCCTCAAGGTGATTCTACAGTATACTGTGCCTGGAGTTTAAAATGGGGCCACTTTGGGGGATCTAGATATTTCTAGTGAAATACCCTGTCTAGAAATGTGTAAGGGCTTACAGCAGTGGTTCTCAACCTGTGGGTCCCCAGGTGTTTTGCCTACGACTCCCAGAAATCCCAGCCAGTTTACCAGCTGTTAGGATTTCTGGGAGTTGAAGGCCAAAACATCTGGGGACCTACAGGTAGAGAACTACTGTCTTACAGAATGACTCTGTGGTATGTTGGGACAGCAGTTCAAGGGGATGTTCAAGAACTGAAATAATGCACTTTGACTTCACTTCAACTGCCATGGTTCAATGCTATGGGTTTTATAAAGGGACTGATGCCTCGACAAACTACAAATCCCAGGATTCTATAATACTGAGCCATAGTAGTTAGTGGTGTCAAGCTGCACTCTTTCTACGGTGTAGATGTACCCTCTGTCTCCATCTCTGTGCTAGGGTAATTTTGGTTACGCTAGCATATGCTGCCAGAGAAGGCTGCTGAAGCGGAGAGGTAAGAGAAGATCTGGCCCTTTCCTGACCCTTACCAGCATGCCCACAGCGCAGGGCATCCCTTCCAAGACAGGGATACGGAAAGAGAACTACAATTGCATCAAAAGGAGCTGCTGACAGAGGAACAAGCGGCCTTGGCAACAATAGATTAACCCTCCCCTTCTGTCAGCTCCTGTGAGCGGCTGCCTGCCTTGGGGCACCGGCTTGTTAAAGATGAAGCCGATCCGACCCTGGCCTTTTAGACAGAATACCTTTCAAGAGCCACTTTCTCTTCTGCAAATTGATAAAAACAAGCAGAGCAGAAAGGAAGGCAGCAGCTCCCCAAGGTTTCAAACGCTGCCACCGAGGCCACGCCGCAATCTCCATGCAAAAGGAAGGCAGCGGGAAACTGGACATATTGGAGCAATCACTCCGTCAGCGCGCAGAGCGATGGGTCTTCTCCCCTGCCGCAGAAACCAGCCAAGTGCAACAAACAATGTGTCAAGCATGAGCATTTGGGTCGCCCGAGGGCTGGAGGAGAGACTCCCTGAGCCAAATGACAGTTTCAGATTTCTGCTGCCAGATGAGACCCAAGCCCCAAAGCTCAGAGTAATTCAAAGCAACGTCCAGAGTTTGGGAATAGAATTTATTAGGATGAACCCAAATTCCTCCCACTTTCAAAGTGTGCAAGCCTTTCAGTTCTACAGAATACTTCTCATCAGGCAAGATACAGTAGAGTCTCACTTATTCAACACTCGCTTATCCAACGTTCTGGATTATCCAACACATTTTTGTAGTCAATGTTTTCAATACATCGTGATATTTTGGTGCCAAATTCGTAAATACGGTAATTACTACATAGCATTACTGTGTATTGAACTACTTTTTCTTTAAATTTGTTGTATAACATGATGTTTTGATGCTTAATTTGTAAAATCATAGCCTAATTTGATGTTTAATAGGCTTTTTCTTAATCTCTCCTTATTATCCAACATATTCGCTTATCCAACATTCTGCTGGCCGGTTTATGTTGGATAATTGAGACTCTACTGTACTGCAAAAATTGGGGGTGAAAACAGAAAGACTAAAGATACAGTCAAGTGATATAGCTGCAAGGTTATCAGCTAAACGTGGTTCCACGGCATCTACATGGTAGAATTATTGCAGTTCAACACCACTTTAACGCCAGGGCCCAATACTATGAAATCCTACCCTAGGAGTTGTAGTTTGGTGATGCACTAGCTGTCTTTGGCAGAGAAGGCTAAAGAGGTTGTAAAACTATAACTCCCATGACTCATTGTATTGAGCCATGGCAGTTAACTAGGTGTCAAACAGAAGTAATTATGCAGTGCAGGCGCTGTCTGAGTTAAAGGTGTGCAGGTATTAGATTATACCTAGCAATGTATACTGGGATGAAAAGGAAATGTAGAATTCATGGTCACATGGCCATATTTTGGACTTCCATGATTCTTTCTACTAGTCTTTAATTGTTGTACTACTTGGTACCCAGGATCTGGTCATTTTCTCTTTTTTTCAGGGTATATTGAGATCAGTTATTTAGAAGAGAATTTTTAAAATCCTCCCAAACAACATCTCTTGAAACTTCACAAATTTTGGTTTTTTTCCAATTTTGTTATAGTGTAATTTATCTAAGAGTTGTCTCGGCAAGACTTATTCAGTGGGGGTTGCCACTGCTTTCCTCTACGGCTGAGAGAATGTGACTTGGCCAAGGTCACCCAGTGATGTTTCCATGCCTCAGTGTGAATTCAAACCTGGTCTCAAGTCCAAAGATCAAACCACTATGTAATGCTGTGTTTGAGTAGCATTGGTGTAAAGTCAATTACAAGAAAAGAGCACGCACAGCCTCCTGAACTGGGTTAGAATAAGATGTAGATTTCCTCCCTTTACTTCACTCACACCCACCCTACAAATCCATGAGAGATACATCTCCAACCTTCTTGTGAGTACCCTATTATTTTCAATGGGATGAATGACAGTGGTGCTAAGAACTGGCTGCAACTTATAAGGGAGGTCTAAATATATAAATAAAACTGTGAACAAGTAAACTGCATATTCTGTGGATATGGGGTGATACTGTGCACTTGAAACTCCATTTCACACGGTTGGTCACAGCACAAACTGTGTCTCGTCTAGCTTGGCCTCCAGACGGGCCACTGGCCATCGCCATGAGGAGCAGGTGCAAAAAGCCATCTGATAACCCCGAGGGCAAGGAGGTCAGCAGCCGGCCTTGTCCCCACCCCACTCTCAAACCCTTGTGCTTTATTGTCCTTTAGAACAATGGGTTCATCCACTTAGCTGCCAAACGGCATCTGGATCTGTCTTGCTTGGGCAACCTTAGCAGGACAGGGAGGGGAAAAGTACACTGCAAAAGATTCGCACATTTTAAGAACGAGCTCATCTACTGAAAAACTGCCAGCTATGGCTAATGCTTTGCCTTGGAACAATTTAGGGCTGACAATTATTGACGAAGAACACAACAAGAGAAATTGCATGCAATACTACATACCTGGTCTGTGTACCAGTAATAAGGTGTGGGATCAATGCCTTCTCTCTTGTAGCCTTCCAGCAGCTCTTCACTGTCCCAAATACGCATTGAGCCTCCCACTATCTCTCCAACATTGGGCATCAGTACATCAACCTAGAGAAAATAAGGTGGCTTTTTTTACAAAACAATAATGACACAGCAATGGCTCATAAGGAGTAAATGCAATTAACTTAATTAAAGGCATATATGTATGTGTATATATATGTGTGTGTGTGTGTGTGTGTGTGTGTACACACACACACACACACACACACACGTTTAACCATGACTTCTGAACATTCTGTACAAAAACAATAAAAACCATTCATTTAAAATTAGGGCAAAAGACAGAAGTAGCAATTAGGGAAAATGGTGAGGGAACTATATGGGCAAGTAGATGGCTCTCCAGTTGCCGTAAAAGTAGGAACCCTTTTCCTTTCAATTGAATACTGCAGGGATAAGCAAATATGGTTCTCAAAATGTTGGATTAGAAGCCCAGTCAGTCTTAGCCAGTGGTGGGGGATAATGGGAGTTGCAGTCAAACATCTATGCTGAGCTACAGATACTCATGATATGGAGGCCTCTGGTATATATGAAATGCCAGAGGCCTCTTGTTCTATCCAGTGTGCCTGGCTTGAGGCTTTCCTTGTTAAACCTCAACAGAAATCCTAGACTGTTTGGCTTCTTTAAAGCAGTGTCATGTTTTCTAAAACCCTCCAGATGCTGCTAGACCAGGCATGGTCAAAATTTGGCCCTTCAGGTGTTTTGGACTCCGAACTCCC
This sequence comes from Anolis carolinensis, assembly GCF_035594765.1. NCBI lineage: Eukaryota > Metazoa > Chordata > Lepidosauria > Squamata > Anolidae > Anolis > Anolis carolinensis. The sequence goes on along the minus strand of NC_085842.1, from coordinate 307,015,600 downwards.
ACAAAAAGTTGGGAGTTAAAAGTCTAAAACACCTGGAGGGCCAATGTTTGACCATGCCTGTGCTAGACAGTGCACAGCTGGCCCTCTGTATCCACAGATTCTGCATCCTCTGAGGTTTGGTTCTAGGATCCCCATGGATACCGGAATCTGTGGATCCTCATGTCCCATTACATACCATGGTGTAGTAAATGGTGATCCTTATATAAAATGGCAAAATGAAGCTTTACCTTTTGGATTTTTAAAGCTATTTTAAAGTTGTCTATGATAGAATCCATGGCTATACAAGGTCAACTATATTTGCTTTCAGGGCAGATAATAGGTCACCCTTGAGCTATTGCCTTCTCCCCAAAGATAAAAGGTATTTTAAAAACCAACACACTAGACACAGACATTCGCCTTCCCTGCCTCAGCCTATTTTTCTTTTTAAGTTGCAGCCCCATCATGGCATAGACAAGTGCAATGAAGCAGCAACAGACAAGACTTGACGGAGGGCTCTTCTTCCCCATCCACAAGGTCAACCCATCTGCCCTGCAACAGCACAGAGACTGGGCCACAAATTGATGTGATCCACTTCTAAGCAAACTCACCCACACACCACCATCTTTCATTCAGGAAAACCTGAGAGTCTGGATCTTGCTGGCTGACCACCTTGACTTAACTCAGCTTCCCTAGTGCAATTGCTCTTAAAAATAAACATTGTGTTTGTTTTGCCCCCGTCTCTTGCCAAATCCTTTGGAGCTGGGTAGATGATCAACTGCCTTCCCCTGTACATACTCTTGACTGCAATTCCTACAATCCCCGACCATGTTGGGTTATGGCTGGGAGAGTTGGGTCTGTTCTTCTAGTTATGCAGTCTTGCACTTCAGCCCATGCCCTCGTTCCATGGTTATAGCCTTGCACATATTCCCATCCCCTTGCCCTATTGTTTAAAGCCTGGCCATGTTTACATTAATCACCACTGATAGAGGAGTGCTGTTTTAATCTGATTTTTAATTGTTTACATGCTTATGTTTTATTCAATTGTGTTTTATATTGTGCTTATTTTATGTTCTGCTTTTTATGCACCTTGTGCCTTGTGTAAGCTGCCCTGAGTCCCTAGTAGCAGAACACAAGAATAAAGTTGTTGTTGTTGTTATTATTATTATTATTATTATTTCATACACAACAAGATTAGTACACAACAAACAAGATCACTATGATGCTGTTTTATTGGATCACACGGACACTTCCCAAGTTGTTGTTGTTGTGTAAGAAATAATAACACGATGATTAGTGTACAGCAAATAAGATCACTATGCTGCTGTTCTATTGGATCACACGTCAGAAAGTTTCCAAGTTTTTGTTGGGATGGATTCAGCACACAGCAGTGGCTAAGCAATTGCATTTCCATAGCTTGATCATTGTGGTATTAAACACTGCTTTAGTCAGGTTGGGAAGGAGGAAGGTCTGCAGATGCTGTTGAATTTCAAGCCTTTACAGCCAATGGTAAGGAATTGAAGAGGATATTTAGTTTAATTGTACGAATATTTTTATTGCATCTTAACTGTATTTTGACTTGTATCCATGTCAAATACAAGTTGGACTAGATGGCCCATGAGGTCTCTTCCAACTCTACTATTCTATGATGCAAATAATGTAATTGCTGCTTTTTTTTATTTGCTGTGTTTTTAAATGTATTGGATTGTCTCATGTTATTGTAAGCCACCTTGAGTCCCCAAGGGGAGAAAGGCAGGGTAGAAATGATGATGATGATGATGACAACAGTAAAACATACGGAGGACTGGGTGATTTCCATCCCTCCTTTATGTAGATAAAAAGCTAGGAGGAAAAGACCTCATATTATCAGCTCCAATGGGACATGAGAGAAGCCTCCAAGCAGGATGACAAGACATCCGCGCATCCCCTGGGCAACATCTCTGTAGATGGCCAATTTTCTTACACCAGAAGCGACTGTAGTATGTTCGCAAGTCACTTCTGACACAATAAAAAAGCTACAGAATATAGGCTGATTCTCATCCAAAATTGCTCAGGACTAGAAGTTTTTGCTTTCCCACACAGATTTTGGAATACATATATTTGAATATAAATGATGAATGGGGGAAAGGAGGCTAATCACACTTCTCGGGTTTTGGAGCATTTCCGATTTCCAGATAAGGGGGGCTAATAGGAAATAAATGTAAGATATGCTAGCCTGCTCCATGCAAGGAACAGCCAAAACAGCATCACTATCTCCTTCTGCAGATAAATGTGACTAGAGGCCATTCGACAAGTGCTAAAAATGAAGTGACTTCCATACACATATGTAATATGACCATCAAAGGAGACCCATAATCTTTTAAGCTTTCCTGATCTACCTACAAAACCATTTTAAAGAATGGCTTCCTTTGAGAAAAGAGTTGTGACTTTCTATAAAATCCCACTGGTTAATTGGTTTCAAGACCTCGCTAACCAGCTGACAACCCTCACGTCTGTTCCTCAGTTAACAGATCTGGAGAGCCACTTGAATAGGGAAGAAAAGGGGGGGGAGGGAAGAACCCCATTAAGAAGTCTAACCGCTCCCCTGCCCCATCTTGCATGCAATGCGTGCAGAGAACATAAACTGACAGATTCGGTAAGGCGGGGATCCTCAGGGCAGCGCTGCATGTAGAAGGACTTTATCTCAGCGGGAAATCGACACAGCAAGATCGGCTCATTAATGGCGTCCGTCATTTGTCTCTCAGGAGCCTCTGGAATATCCTGCGGTTAAGAGCAAAAGTTATTAATTCATTCACTTTCAACCTCCTTCCATCTAGAACACCACTGCTTCACCCTCAATCTCTAAGCCCCCTGCCTTCCCAAAGCTTGCCCCTTTAGCAAAACCATAAATAACTACGTGGCTGTGTTTAACTAACTAAACTTCAGTGTATTCATTATTACTGGCAGCTCCAAAGTCTATGGGGGTAATGAATCTGCTCTGGGCTTTAGTCCAAACTTTAAGTGACCTTGCTAAAGAGCCAAACTACTTTCAGAATAAGTCCTGCATCATACATAGCTCACTGTTGAATTTTATATAGCCAGAATGATGCATACATAGTGTTTGGACGGCTTATTAATTGATTTACAGCCAAATGTAATTAAATATCCCAGGAAAACCATAATTATCATTGGGTGAAGATAGTGTCTGCAAGCTAAGAGGGAATCGCAATCCTAATCTAATTCCATGAATGGTGAATCTTAATACAAGAAATTTGAGTGCAGCCACTAAGAAGGCCCTACAGTAGAGTCTCGCTTATCCAACCTTTGCTTATCCAATTTTCTGTATTATCCAACGCAGTCTGCCTTTTAGTAGTCAATGTTTTGTAGTCAATATTTTCAATACATTGCAATGTTTTGGTGCTAAATTCGTAGATACAGTAATTATTACATAACATTACTGTGTACTGAACTGCTTTATCGGTCGATTTGTTGAAAAGCATGATATTTTGATGCTTAATTTGCAAAATCTTAACGTAATTTGACATTTAATAGGCTTTTCCTTAATCCCTCCTTATTATCCAAAATTTTCACTTATCCAACGTTCTGTTGGATAAGCGAGACTCTACTGTATTTCCAATCCTGCCATATATACTAGAAGTTGTCAAGGCATAAATATAATTCACCCAGGCACACAAAAGTGGAAAACACTTAAGCAATTTAGCACTTTGGAGGGCATTACAAGCACTTTACTTGAGAGACAGTGCAATGCTGTGGTTTGAGCTATGACTCTGCAGAGCAAACATCCACTCGTGATATGACAGGATCACCATAGGTTGGAAACTATTCCACGGATCCATTCCCCACTCATTACATGATAGGATCACCAGAGATTGGAAACTACTTGGAAGGCATGCTACAACAAACCAACACTTTGAATAATGCCCAGAAAAAAAGACCTGGTAACTACTTTAGTTATTACTTAGGAGTCACACCTTCCTCCTACCTGACCCCATTCAAAAGCATTCTGAACCGGCAGATGTTTCCAAACAGGTTTCAAAGGCAGTACTTTTAAATAATGCACCATGGAAAAAGTCCAACTACTACATTTTAAAGAGCAAAGCAAAGCAATAAATCTTACATCTCCAAATTCATAGTAAGTGCCATCTTCCTTCTTCACATCATGCTCCTTGAGCCACACAAGGGCGTCCGTGTAATTCATGCGCCTGAAGGGACGTTTTGGGGGCTCAAAGTTCTGCGGGACAAAAGAAAGGCACTCCTGAGTTCCAAAAGCAAATCTCCAGATTTGTTGATTTAATCAACATTCTCTTATTCCTAATTGTAGGAAGCAGCTTGTATACATCACTCCCTTGGACTACAGTTCTCAGAACCCTTCAGTATTTGGGCTAGCTCAGAATTTAAGGGAGGTCTAGGCCAAAGAAATAATGTCCTGAAGCTTCTGGCAATAGATTATGACAACATGCAAATCAAATCATACAGAATCTGTTGTTGTTACTTTAAAAGCCTATTGCTTCTGTTTTCATATTTCTGAAGGGGATACATTCCTGAACTCACTGTGGAAGTAGGAAATTGTGAATAATGCAAATCCTATAGAAATGAATGACAACTGCCAGATGTTACCATAGGGTCACTTGGAGGACTTATGAATTTGCTACGTCTTCCTGGGTGACTCTATGGTAACATGTCATGGAAGCATACAATAGAACTGCATGGAGGCCCACAGACATGGTGCAATAGTAATAATGTACAGATAAACAAAATGTCACTTGACAGCATCTCCCCAAGTCCTTTGTAATAGGAGTTTTGTGGCAGATGCACCAGAGGTGCTATATAAAGCAAGAGCCAAAATTAGAATGAGATACTGAAGTCAATAAGGAAAACATTTTTTTTTTCCTTTTGGGAGTGGGGTCATATCCACTTACTGGATTGAGGGCATACAATAACTCAGACACAGGAGATTTCAAGACTCGGTCGACAACATCACAAACTAAATCCTCCAAGCGGTTCAGCAAGTCTTCAAAGCTCATGAAAGGACATTCGGCTTCAATGTGGGTGTATCTGCAGGGAAAGGAGTCAGGCGAAGACCTTTTTATTCAGGTATGCTTTTGACAAAAGAGAAATTTCAAGAGCCAGTACTAAACATTTGTAAACTGACATGCCTTTAGTTTGTTTTGAATCTAACTCTCTTTCAAAATGGTGATTTAGTATTATAACTTTTTCTTTTCGTTTTCAATTTAAAAAATCTTGCCTGACTGCCAGTTTTTGGAAAATGGTGGGTTTCAAATCAAGCCAATAAAAAGGGAATATCCTAAATATAAAATAGATGGACAACTTGCCTCAGAAGCTCAATTAAATTTACTCTCTCTGCCCCTCTGTATCTCCCATTTCTCCCCAACATGGGATCTAAGGAAGCTTAAAATGCATTTAAATAAAGTACAACAAAGTTAAAATATTTTAAAAGACAATACAAATTCAGAGCAGTAAAAGCCACTTCTGCCACAAATTAAATAGCTAAATTGGGAACCTTTTTATTTGCTTTAGTTTTGCATATTATCTTGAATATATATTTGCTGCTACTGCGTGCCTTCAAGTTGTTTCTGGCTTATGGTTGCTCTATCACAAGGTTTTTTTGGGTCCGAGAGAGTGCAATGTGGATTTCCATAGCCTAAAAAGTAATTGAACCATGGTATTTAAATTCATACCGAACCGCACCACTCTAGCTCTTGTATACTTAAAAAAAGACATACATAGACATATACAAACATGATGACATGCTTAAAGGGATTTCAGATTATACAAAGACATTATATGAGAATTTGTAAATATTACAGGTCTTCAGCCTCCTTTGACAAAGAGTGCTGGTTCCTCACCAAACTACAACTCCCAGGATTTTATAACACTGAGCCATGGAAGTTAAAGTGGTGTCAAATTGCATTAATTTTTGAGTGCAGAAGTGCCTGGCATCCCAAACTGTTCATATGGTACAGGAGCAACAAAGCGCCCAACATTCAGTCATTTCTAACTACTTGGAGGATCTCAATCCACCTACTTTGGAATAATGCATGACACACTGTGCTGCAAATGGTCTCTTACTCAGCTAGATGCCTGCGTGTCCGAGACTGTTCAGCTCTGTAGGACTGTGCAATGCAAAACGTGTCTCCCAGGGCAGGGATGCAGGTCTCTAGATACAGCTGTGATGACTGTGTCAAATAGGCTTCTTCACCAAAGTAATCCATTTTGAACAGAGTAGAGCCCCCTTCCACCTGTGTTTGAACCAGTGTTGGTGGAGTGATCTAGAAGAGAGAGACAGAAAGATCATAGTAAGACTTGGGAGCACAGGAAATTGCTTTTTACTGAAAAATGGTGTTGTCATTTGAGACAACTCCCTGCTCTGCAGTAATATACAATTAAAGTCTTATGTGCCTTAAAGTCACATCCAACATGATGATCTTAAATGAACATATCATGGAGCTTTCTGGGAAAAATCCATTCAGAAAGGGTCTACCATTTATCATTGTTATCCTCAGATGTTGACTGGCCCAAAGCCAGTCAGTGCTTTTCTGTAGCCCAGTGGGAATTTAAACACTGATCTCTGAAAGAGATCTAGTGCCACACTTAAACCACGACACTAGGCTGACCTCTAATTTCTGCTGGAAGTGGAGCACAGAAGGTCCTCCAGTGCAATTTTATAATCACCTTCAGGGAAAAGATGACATGGAGTTGTACTAGAGGATCTAGAGAAAACAAATCCACTCCAATCTATGAAAAATCAAGCCCACAAATGTTAACCCTGTGAATGGAGAAAGCAGACTACATTATATTACATTGTATTAATATCACAACCAGTTTCTGGCTCCTTGATCTATTCCAAAGACTTAAATACTGATTATATTTTGCACCCAGTTTGTAACAACAAAATTATGGTCTGTTGCATCAAAAAAGATAGCCTCCTTCAGCATAAACTAAAATTCAGCCTCATTTTCCCATCCTAGCAGTGGGCTCATTGCCAACCAGCCTTCACACAGGATCTCAAAGCTCCTTTCCGCTGCCCTACACTTAGTCTCTGGACAAACCCATCTCACCTGCTGAATGTTTTAAGACAGCTTTTCTGTCAGACTTGCAAACTGATTCTGGCAGGGACTGTATCAGGCAATCTCAAATAGTGCTGTAGTACCATTTACAATCAAAAGAGCAGAAGACACATTTACCTCGTAGTAGCCTCGGTCAAAGAAGTGATCCCTGAAGCTCTGGATGACCGTGGAGCGCACCTTGAAGATCCGGCTCAGGGTCTCCCCCCGGATCATCATGTGCCGGTTGTTCAGCTGCACATCAACATCCGACTCCTCATTGACCAGATTATCAGCGCCTCCAGCCGGAGCCAGGCCAATGAGTTCCCAGAAGTCACAGCTCAGCTCATGGCCTCCCGGAGCCTGCGGGAATCCAATCACATGTGTGTTTTTAAAAGAGATGGCATTTAAGAGATGGCAGCAGAAACACAGAGCCTTTCATCACCAACTAAATGTCACTATGAACAAGACACAGCCACATAGGAAACCAGATCAACACTTCGAAAGATATTTTTAAAAGATGTGGCTAAAGAGAGATATTACAACCTCATCTATAAACATGGCAGGGCATACAGTAGTAGGCAAAAATCATCATTATAAAATCATAGTTTTATAGCAAAAAAGAAAAACATCAGCCAGGACTAATAACTAAACAAATGAAGACTCGGCTTATCCCTGAAAGTATTTTATTCTGCTTTTATTCTATTTTCAAAAACATGACTGTGCTTTCTCCCCACAACAAAACCCAAAGAGTATATATCAGTGGTTCTCAACCTGTGAGTGCCCAGATGTTTTGGCCTTCAACTCCCAGAAATCCTAACAGCTGGTAAACTGGCTGGGATTTCTGGGAGTTGTAGGCCAAAACACATGGGGACCCATAGGCTGAGAACTACTGGTGTATATATAATAATACATAATAATAGTAACTTTATTTATATCCCACCACCATCTCCCAAAAGGGACTCAGGCAGCTTACAGAGCAGCACATGATGGTGCCAAACAAACCACATAAAATACAAGACATCAGCATTTATAAATATCAATAACAACACAAATTAACATATATGTGAGTAAAAAAGGAACCTTTTCACTAACATAGGCAGCAATCGAGAAAACAAGGGCTTCAGAGTGTGTCCCAGGAAAAAGAATCCATTCCGTCATTAACATCAGTTAAGATGGTATAAATCATACTGAAGAAGTGAAAATATATCTCAACTTGATAGTATTGCTTCAATACCTGTTACTTGAGCACCCCCTACTGGTTTACATTATTAAAATACATTAATTTTAAAACATCATTACATTCAGCCTTCCACATTTGCTGGAGTTAGGGGCACTGAACCTGTCAAAGTGAAAAACAAATTAACATTTTGAAAAAAATGTTTTTGGATTAACTTCCAGTCACTGGCCATGATGATTGCAGGGTTGCTAAGCACAGGAGTTTGGAAAAGTGACTCTTCCATGCTCTGGCATAGTATTTTTTGATTGCAATAGATCAGACTACAGATGTGAAAAATCACTCCTCTCTGTTTATGAAATGCTGTACAAAAGGAATTGGAACAGACATACTACCTTTCTCTGCATGTAGTTCAATTTTGGGATGTCGCAGTCCAAGAAAAAAATCAGTAAAATCTTGTTTTCTTTTGGGATGACAGCATCCAAACAAACAAGATTTTAAAAATATACAGAAACCTGCATAATGACAGTGGGCAGCTTCTATGCCAGAGAAGTTCCAATTCACCTGAACTTTAAAGGAACTATTCTAAGCGTTGCACCTCATCCACAACTTGGGGCCGGGTTATGGCGCAGCTGGTTAAGTAGCTACCGGTAGATGCAATAAATCACTCTGACCAAGAGGTCATGATTTCGAGGCCAGCCTGTGTTGGAATGAGCACCCAACAATTTAAAATAAAAAATAGCCCCTGCTCGTTGTTGACATAAGCAACCGAAAGATAGTTGCATCTATCAAGTAGGAATTTAGGTACCGCTTTGCGGGGAGGCAAATTTAACTAATTTACGACACCATAAAATCATCCAGCTCCTGTCTGGAATGAGGAAGTATCAATCAAGATGCCACAGTGGATGATAAAGCAGCTGCTCCGCCTGTGGCCAGAATCGAACATCTCCTCAGGAAGCTGGAGAAGGTTAAATCGCCTCTGTGTCTCTGTCTCTATGTTTATATGGCATTGAATATTTGCCATTATATGTGCACACTAGCTTTGCCCGGCCACGCGTTGCTGTGGCTTATGGGAATCCTTTGTTGGCCAGGTGGAATAGCAATGAATAGCCTTGCAGTCTCAAAGCCTGGCCGTTTTCTGGAGTAGCTGGAGCTTTTTGCTGTATGAACGTAGAGGCATGGATGAGGGGTTATGCTGCCAAGTTTAGAGTTTCTGGGATGTGTAGTTTTGTTGTTTTGTCCTAGGCCGAAATTTCATTATCCTTTTATATATATACTAGCTTTGCCCGGCCACGCATTGCTGTGGCTTTTGGGAATGATTTGTTGGGCAGGTGGAATAGGAGTGAATAGCCTTGTAGTGTGAAAGCCTGGTGGTTTTCTTTTTATGGGAATCCTTGTTTGGTGAGCTAGAATATAATTAATAGTCTTAGTGAGGCAGGTATGCATGTTGGTAATAGTTAACATGATTAGCATGTAATGGCTTTGCAGCTTCAAAGCCTGGCTGCTTCCTCCCTGGGGGGGAATCCTTTGTTTGGAGTGGTTAGCTGGCCGTGATTGTTAATTTAGATAAATATAATTTGGAAGTTGGAAAAGGAATATTTTGAATGTAGAATTCCAGCCACACACATACACACATCCAGACCCACATGCACATCCATCTATATATATATATTAACCTGCCTGGCTGCTTCCTGCCTGGGGGAAATCCTTTGTTTGGAGCTGTTAGCTGGCTGTGATTGTTAATGTAGAGAAATATAATTTGGAAGTTGGAGGAGAGATATTTTGAATGTGGAATTCCAGCTACATACATACACATACCCAGACCCAGACACACATCCCTATATATATATATATATATATATATATATATATATACACACATACACACACACACACACACACACACACACACACACACACACACACACAGTAGAGTCTCACTTATCCAAGCAAAACGGGCCGGCAGAAGCTTGGATAAGCGAATATCTTGGATAATAAGGAGGGATTAAGAAAAAGCCTATTAAACATCAAATTAGGTTATGATTTTACAAATTAAGCACCAAAACATCATGTTATACAACAAATTTGACAGAAAAAGTAGTTCAATACGCAGTAATGTTACGTTGTAATCACTGTATTTATGAATTTAGCACCAAAATATCTTGATATATTGAAAACATTGACTTCAAAAATGGCTTGGATTATCCACAGGCTTGGATAAGTGAGGCTTGGATTAGTGAGACTCTACTGTATATATAATAACCTGCCTGGCTGCTTCCTGCCTGGGGGGAATCCTTTGTTTGGAGTTGTTAGCTGGCTGTGATTGTTAATTTAGACAAAAATAATTTGGAAGTTGGAAAAGGGATATTTTGAATGTAGAATTCCAGCCACACACATACACACACCCAGACCCACATGCACATCCATATATATATATATATATATATATATATATATATATATATACACACACACACACACACACACACACACACATATATAATAACCTGCCTGGCTGCTTCCTGCCTGGGGGGAATCCTTTCTTTGGAGTTGTTAGCTGGCTGTGAATGTTAATTTAGACAAATATAATTTGGAAGTTGGAAAAGGGATATTTTGAACGTGAAATTCCAGTCACATATACACACACCCACACTCACAGGCACATCCATATCTAAACCTGTCCTGTGTCTCCTGGGGGTCTGTCTCTCTCACACACAGAGAGAAAGGGAGGGTTGAAGTTGGCCCATGCCTGGCCTAACTGTATTCCTTCCCCAGAAAAACATGGGAAAGTGTTTCGACACCCTGTATTTAATTGTTGTCCTGTAACATCCCTGCAGGGCAGGTGATCCCAGCTTGCAACCCAGGAGCCAAGAGGAAGAGCCTGCCTCTGGCCACCCTGATCAATTAACGGGCGGAAGCGAGGCCTCACCTGCCTTTGACGGGGCCTGGGGGGAGGCATGGCAGTTGCTTCTCCTTCTCCTCCTTCTGCATCTGGCTTCTCAATGGAGGCAGTGTCACTGTCGGACGAGGCCACCTTCCTGGCCTTTGAGGTGGAGTGCCGGGCCAAACTCGGCTGGCTGAGCCGTTACAGCCACAAGGTCCTGTCCATCTGGGCCCGTGCCCTGCCCCCCAGAGGGGACTCTACCCTCCACAGCCTCATGGGAAGAAATAGGGCGCCTGTCCCTTTAAGAAGTAGCAGCAGCATTGTGTTTTTTCGGGCCGTAGCATTCTCTCGTGGCAAGCATTCTCAGGGGTCTGTTGGAAGTGAGGCGAGAGGAGAAAGACTCCGGGGCTCAATGCCGCCCTCCTCTCTCCCGCTTCTTTGCCGTGTTTTGCAACTTTTTTACGTATTATTATGGGTTGGTTTGAGTTCGGTGAAGCTCCGGCTTCTTTCTCGCCATGGGGGCGATGGAGGCGGGGAGAGAGGGTGAGTGTTCTGTGTGTGTGCGCGCGCGCGCAGGGGGGGGGGGAGTTTGTGCGCAGGCCCTGATTGGCTGTTGCGGTTTTTGGGCTTTTGTTGGCCCTGTGATTGTGCTTGTAGTGAAATTTTGTTATATCTTACTGGACGCGGGGGTGATGGATTGTGTTGCTAATTCTGGAGTTTGGGGTTTTGTTGTTTTGTGCATCGCCGTGATGCCATCACTCTTTTATATATATAGACTAGCTTTGCCCGGCCACGTGTTGCTGTGGCTTATGGGAATCCTTTGTTGGCCAGATGGAATAGCAATGAATAGCCTTGCAGTCTCAAAGTCTGGCTGTTTGCTGGAGTAGCTGGAACTTTTTGTTGTATGAACGTAGAGGCATGGATGAGGGGTTGTGCTGCCAAGTTTGGCGTTTCTGGGATGCGTAGTTTTGTTGTTTTGTCCTAGGCCGAAATTTCATTATCCTTTTATATATATAGACTAGCTGTGCCCGGCCACGCGTTGCTGTGGCGTTGTCTGGTGGTGTTGGTGAGAAATTTGAGTTAGTGGTGGTATTGAATGTCTGTTGTATGGTTGTCTTTATGTTTAGTATGTACAGTAGAGTCAGGCCTCTCTGAGTATACAGCTATACTTTTTCTATGTGAAAAAGATAAGCAAACATTCTAAAGGTTCCAAACAGAAAAAGAGATGTGACATGTCAGAGCCACAGAAATAGTCAGGCCTTTCTGAGTATACAGCCATCTTCTTTCTATGTGAAAAAGATAAGCAAACACTCCAAAGGTTCCAAACAGAAAAAGAGATGTGACATGTCAGGGCCACAGAATTAGTCAGGCCTTTCTGAGTATACAGCCATCTTCTTTTTATGTGAAAAAGATAAGCAAACACTCCAAAGGTTCCAAACATAAAAAGAGATGTGACATGTCAGGGCCACAGAAATAGTCAGGCCTTTCTGAGTATAGAGCTATCTTCTTTCTATGTGAATAAGATAAGCAAACACTCCAAAGGTTCCAAACATAAAAAGAGATGTGACATGTCAGGGCCACAGAAATAGTCAGGCCTTTCTGAGTATAGAGCTATCTTCTTTCTATGTGAAAAAGATAAGCAAACACTCTAAAGATTCCAAACATAAAAAGAGATGTGACATGTCAGGGCCACAGAAATAGTCAGCCTCTGCAAACATTAGGATTGTATGATGTTGTTGTTATTATTATTGAGAGGCTGGGTGGCCATCTGTTGGGAGTGCTTGGATTGTGTCCTGCATGGCAGATCGTGGGAGGTGTTCGCTGGCCCTGATTGTTTAGTGTCTGGCATTCCCGTGTTTTAAGAGTGTTGTTTTTTATTTGGTGTTGTGATTTTAAGCTTGTTAAAATATTAGGAGAGAGATTGTGTTGATTGTCATGGTTCATAGCATATATTTAAAATATAGAGTATTAAAATGGGTTGGATATTGTAGAAGGTTGGAGTGGAGATAAATGGTTTGGATGATGGCCGGGCGCTAGGACCAAGGGAACAGCTTTTTCCCATTGCCTGCCTTCCCTGTTGCCAGCGGCCATGAGGGCTTCTCTTTCCCTCCCTCCCTGGCATGGCTCCCGATGGGGCGTTGTGGGTTCTCTCCATGTGGAGGTGCGTGAAGTGATTGTGTGTTGTTTCAACCTTAAGGCATGGATGATGGATTGTGTTGTCCAATGTCGAGGTTGGGGGGCCCGTAGTTTAGTTGCTTTGCCCGGTGCTGCGATTCCATCACTCTTTTATATATATAGATTGTGATCTGCCCTGAGTCCCCTTCGAGGTGAGAAGGGTGGAATATAAATACTGTAAATAAAATAAATAAATAAACTTCAAAGTAAAGCCTGAACTGCATTCAAAGTAAAGGCCGGAATAGATGCATAATAGAGGAATGGATTTATTGCTCCACTGACATAGAAAACCAGCATTCTGCTACTAACTGTAAGTAAGAGCTATCAGGACCCGGTACTCACCTGTTTACCTTCTGGGACTAGGTTAAGGGTTCCATAGACGGCAACTGTGCTCTCTGTTGAGAGGACGACTCCATTGTAACACTGACACTAATGGAAGAAGAGAGAAGAATCAACCTCAGGACTGAGACTTTACTGAGGATTCAAACAGAAAGGAACACTCCTATTTTGACCTGAGAAAGTAATGTGGGCGGGAGGAACCCAATGTGTGGGTCAGTTTGTATCCACTTTTCCCAGTTCCTTGTATTCAGAAGATGCAACAGGCATCCTTTCCCAGCATTGGTCACAGAATCAGTTAGAGGATACTCAAAGGATCATCCAATCCAACCCACTACCATGCAGGAAAAGGCAATCAAAGCACTCCTGACAGATGGCCATCCAGTCTCTGTTTAAAAACCTCCAGAGGAGACTCCACCACACTCCAAGGCAGGATATTCCACTGCTGAATAGTTATGTCAGGGTATTCTTCCTAATGATTAGATGGAATCTCTTTTCCTGTAGCTTGAATCCACTGTTCTGTGTCCTAGTCTGTACAGCAGCAGACAAGTTTGCCCCTTCCCTTAATGTGACATCCTTTCAAATATTTAAACATGGCTATCATGCCCATCTTAACCTTCTCTTCTCCAGAATAAATATATCCATCTCCCTAAAGTGGTCTTTGTACAGTTTGGCTTCCAGACCCTTCTCCTGGGTTCCTTTAACAATCTGCAATTATAGCATTCTGATGCTAATATAGTGCTGTAGCTGCAACTTATAGAACCAGACTTTATGATTTTGAGAAATGTACAAGATATTTACTTTCACAAGAGAGTCAGACCCCTTCTACACTGCCATATAATCCAAATTATCAAATCAGATAATCCACATTATATGATCTGAACTGGATTATATGAGTCTAGATTGTCAGTAATATAGTTCGAAGTAGATAATCTGGATTTTATATGGCAGTGTAAAAGGGGCCTCAGTTGGCCCCATCTGTGCTCTTTTCACGTGCAGGCAAATATCTTTTTATTCAGGCAGGCCTTTGGTTCTGAAAGCATGAGGCGGAAACAAGATTTCAGGGTGGTGTGCTGTGCCATCGTCTTTTTAATAATGTTTAAAGCATGCTTTAAATTACCCACCCATGGAACAGTGGCCCTGTTATTGTTCTGCACCTTCAGGACTGACTCAGAGGTGCCTTAACATTGCCTTCTTCTGAGGCAGAGAAAGAGTGATTTGCCCAAAATCATCAAGTGGGTTTCTATGGCTGAGCAGGGATTCGGACCCTGGTCTACTGAATTCTTAGTCTAGCACACAACCAATCATATGTCAGAGCAGCAAAGTGAACATTGAAGGAATCTCCCCTTAAGTATCTTTTCCTATTTTTCCTTTGCGCAAAAGTGATCCCAGGCCTCTTAAAATAGAAAAGAAGTCAAAGGAAAGGAGGGGGTTTAATTGAGAAAAGAGAGAAATCAAAAGGTATGGAGAGGCAGGTTTAATACACGATAGACAAAGTGACTTACCAGTTCATCAGACAAGACACACTGCAGATAGCCGGTGCCATCCCTTAGCACAATGAACATCAAGTTTTTCCCTTTAAAATCAAAATCAAAAACAGAAAGTTAAGGCTTCAAAACATTAAATTCCCTTTCCTTCATTCCTAAATCTCTAATCCTCTTCCCACAACTGTTGATAAATACTTTCTGTCCCATAGCATTTTAAAGGCTACATATTTGTTTATCCACCAGAGTTCAGCTATTCCTACAAGGGTTCAATGGAATTGTCAGAAGAAGAAAAAGGGAAAGGGAAGACTCCTAAAACCGTATTGGCAATTTGCATTAAAAAGCTTTCTGTTAACGCTGTAATGCCTATGAAGGGAACAGAGGAAACCCAAAATGGAAAAATGAAAATGACATAAAAAGATCTCCCACATTTGTGTAAATTTCCCAAGTTTATAGAAGAAAAAACTAAAATATGTTTTCGGGGGAAAAGGATGTGAAAGACAATAGAATTTAAAAGGGTGTAATCTTTAAAGGGAAACAAAAGTATCAGGAAACATCCAGTGAATCTGATGTAAAAGGGACACTGAGTCTTGATCTGTATAAAAAGAGGGTTTTTTTCTCCAAAATTAGTCGGATGCATATCTGTATGTCCTCTTCAGAGAAAAATAATCTGAAAAATAGCCTTCAGGAATTCGAAAAAAAGTGTCATTTTTATATACAGTAGAGTCTCACTTAACCAACATTAGCTTATCCAACATTCTGGATTATCCAATGCATTTTTGTAGTCAATGTTTTCAATACATCGTGATATTTTGGTGCTAAATTCGTAAATACAATAATTACCACATAGCATTACTGAGTATTGAACTACTTTTTCTGTCAAATTTGTTGTATAACATGATGTTTTGGTGCTTAATTTGTAAAATCATAACCTAATTTGATATTTAATAGGCTTTTCCTTAATCCCTCTTTATTATCCAACATATTCGCTTATCCAATGTTCTGCCGGCCCATTTATGTTGGATAAGTGATACTCTACTGTATTAGCTATTCTGCTTCTTTTCTACACTATGCTCTCTGGACAATCCTTGGCTCACAGACGTCAGCTTCATATATATATATTCTTCGGGCACTGAGTGATCTTTTAATGACTTCCAAATAAAGTTTATTTCTTAAGCATTTCATTTTGTGTCTTTATCTTTGCCATTTTTAAAAGTTTATTTTAATGATTTCATCATAATAACATTTGGTGGAAAACTAATTGTAGCAAATATAACATCATCAAGTATCTCTAGAGGTGAAATTGGTCCTAAGACAGAACTGACTCCATAATATAGTGCCTACCTTGTCTGCGCAGTCTATGGACCCAGCCAAAAACTTTCACTCTCTCTCCTCTGTGAGCCTCTAGGGCACGGATTTTCACCTGTAAGAAGGAAAAAGAATGCCTTTTATTTGCTTCAGTAACATAGCAGTACACAAACATAGGTTGCTCACCTAATATCAGATCAACAATATCAAAGAAATTAACTCTCGCACGTAAACTATGGTTTAGGTAAAGGTAAAGGTTTCCCCTGATGTTAAGTCCAGTCGTGTCTGACTCTGGGGGTTGGTGCTCATATCTATTTCTAAGCTGAAGAGCCAGCGTTGTCCGTAGACACCTCCAAGGTCATGGACCGCCGTTACCTTCCTGCCGGAGCGGTACCTATTGATCTACTCACATTGGCATGTTTTCGAACTGCTAGGTTGGCAGAAGCTGGAGCTAACAGCGGGCGCTTACTCCGCTCCCTGGATTTGAACCTGGAACCTTTCGGTCTGCAAGTTCAGCAGCTCAGTGAGCCAGATATTTTTCTAGGTTTGGTTTACGAAGGCTAAAAACCTAGAAGAGGGATGCAGTGTAATTCTACATGCTGAATTTTAC
The DNA here is from genome assembly GCF_035594765.1 of Anolis carolinensis. Lineage (NCBI taxonomy): Eukaryota > Metazoa > Chordata > Lepidosauria > Squamata > Anolidae > Anolis > Anolis carolinensis. The sequence continues at coordinate 306,998,586 of NC_085842.1, read as the reverse complement.
TTCATTTGTACTACACAGGTAATGTACTGAATGGCAAACGGACCAAGACATCAGATGTAGACACTGTGCATTCAGTTTCTACATCAGGCAATATGTCCAACCCACATAATCATTTTCAAATGTGTAAGATACTTTCAGAGTTCCACCTTGCATTTTACCTTCAAATGCTAGAAATGTATTGTACTAAAAATGCTCAGGTGCCTTCCTCTGAGGCTGGGAGAATGCAACTTTGCAAGGCCACCATGTGCATTTCTATAGCTGAGCGAATTTGAACCTTGGTCTCTCAGAGTTCAAGCCCAACAGCCAAACCATTACACCGCACTGGCTCTCACAAAATGGGTTACAGTGTTTGAAAGCCACATGAGTATTCTTGTAGCAGTCTACACTAAACAGATATTCCATTTCACCCCTTGTAGTGTCCACTTTGTTTTCAAGACTACAGTGTTCAGGGAAAGTGTGTATTTCTGCCCCCCACCCCGGGACAACAATAAGCCATGACCATTGCCTATGTTGGCTAATGCTGATTGAAGCTACAATTCAAAAACACCTGGAGGGCCTCATACTATATATATGTTTGTGCCAAACCCATTTCTCTATAAAATCTGTAAAAACATCAGGTTGAAGTTTAGAATGTCTTTTTGAGTATTTTACTCACACATTTGGGTTCCGGTAGGCTGGAATCTTTCTTAATGATGATCTTCTTTGCCTCTTCCAAGTTCTTCTCACGTCGCAATAGGTCCTCTGCCTGTGGGTTATCATGTAAAAAGTAGGTTTAAACAGGGCCTTTGTTTAGTGCAGACTCGGAATAAAAGAATGTGGAGTAAAAATAAGGCTGGATCTACACTGCCATATAATAATGGTTTCAGAATGCAGATTATCTGAATTGAACTGGATTATATGGCAGTGTAGACTCATGAAATCCAGTTCAATGCAGTTAATCTGCATTCTGAAACTGCATTACATGGCAGTGCAGATCCAGCACTAAAATCATTCAAACCAAGAGCATTCCCAACATTAATTTTCAGAGGAAAGTGCACAGCACCCAGATTATGGGGAGGGATTACAGCAAAGAGCACTAATATTTACTGAACGAATATCCTGCCAAATAGGACTCAACTTGCCTTTGTCCAAAGGTGGAATTCAAAAGAGCAAGGTACAAAGAAGCCCAAGATTAACAGACTACCAGGAAACATTTTTAATAAATTGAAGCTACTATGCTATTCCTTTCTTTGCTAGACAAAAATAAAACTAATCCGATTATGCTACCTTTCACATAAGCAAAGACTCCTTCGCACTACATCTGACTTGTCTTCAGCTTTATCACCATAGAAGAAGTGTGCCATAATGTTTGATAGCTTACCTCTTTCTTTTCTCTGGCTTCATTTTTCTGTTTTTCCCTCTGCCACAATTTTTTGACATTCTTGAACTGTGTCTTGGAAATAGTTTCCCATCTCTTCACATATTGAAAGAAAAGAAGGGATATATATTTGTTTTGTTATAAAAAATGTTGACGGCGACAACCTTTGCAACCAAAATAAACATCAAAATCCCTATAAAATGTTCAAACTTCACTTTATCTCATTGAAACATTAGCAGCTAAATGTAAGGTCCTGAAAGGGGAAATTAGGATAAGCTTGCTTATCCAGATATGGCAACCCTTCATTGCTTTTGTAAACCATATTTCTGATATCCCAAGCTTATCAGGGCTTCAGAATAAATATGGAAAAGATTTGTTACAAAATTTTGATATTTTACCATTCAGAAATTGCCAATTTAGTATTGCTCACTAGCAAGAGAGGAAAGAAAATTATTTTTAGAAGGTACTGAGAAAGTTGATTATATTTTGGATGCTGTTTTGGGAACATACATACTGTATACAAGCACAATATTTTCTTGGACAACACTTATTTAACATAAAATCTGATACTAGAAGCAAAAATAATATGCAGTGAACAAGGATAGATTCCCGCCTCACAAAATAAGAGGAGCAGTTTAATATGCCAATCAAAAGAAGTATGGAAGGAAGAGAAAGAGAGAGACCTAACAATATTCTTACATTGTGAAAAAGAAATATAAATATTACACAACCTGGTCATCTTTCTGTGAGTCCACATAGATAGTCGGAAAAGGTTCCTTTCCTACAGATAGCAAAGCCTTAGAAAGAAAGAAAGAAAATGATAAAAGTTAGGTCTTATACTATTCCTCCTAAAGGGATAATACTGTGGGAGTTGCAGTCCAAAACACCTGGAGGGCCCATGTTTGCCCAAGCTGGTCAAACTGATTCCTCTCCTCTACATTTTCATTTACTATTTTCCTCTTTAAGATGTAAAACTGAGGAATTGGCTGAAAACACATTGCCATTCCAGCAGTGGTACCCGCCTATGAAAAATACATTCTATTTATTTAAATTGATTGATTTAGGAACTTTACAACACTTTTGTCTGGAAAATGGGAGCAAACAATAATAAATGAATTGATCACATATAGACAGTACTATATCATACAATTAGATGTTCATCTGAGCACAAATAATCCAAACTGATTTTTTAAAAATATACCCGCAAAGCAGTTTTGAAAGGTTTTTCCTGCGTTCCATCTCCTGCAGCGTCATTTCCTTCTCGATCAGAGACGTAGACTTCGCCTTTAAAAAGTACATGTACATAATTAGTATTTCTTAGCTTTATAGCTCACGTTCACAAAGAGAAAAGTTTTAATTTAAATCAAAGATGGCTGAACACAGATCAGTATGTATTGGTAGATCTCTGACTAATTTGCAGTGGGACAGAAACAAGGCACATCACAAGGTGGAAAATGTCTGCTATGATTAGTCTTATGCTAAGTGTGATTTGAAGAGGAAAACTATTGCTTAGTTTATGTTCTGCCTTAATATCAAATGATATCAAATTGCTTTCAGTTCACTTAGCCATAGATTTTCTCTGTAAAATGAACAGAGTGTCAACATTTATAAGTTACGGTATATGATAGGCATCTTTCTATCTTTATGAGGGATCCAAACTCAAAGATAAAAGATGGGGGTGGGGGTGTCTTATTCAATTTACATAAAAGCAAAAACCTTCCAACTTTCACAGAAGAGACAGCCTTTAAAATAGGGGACATCTGCCAGCCCTATAAAGGACAAGCTTTCTGGCTCTTATATAAGAGACATCCCTTATGAAAAGGAACACCATCTCCTGTAAGCTTGGCTCAAGTGCTGGATGGCCATCTTACCCCATAGCACTACGGCAAGGGGTTGGACTAGATGGCCTTTGTAGAGCCCCTATGACAGAAGACAGGAGATCCCATCCACAGTGAGCACCTGGATAGTGGACTCCATAGGCATACAAGGCACCAAGTTAGAGTAAAGTGATTTTTGCAACAGTCACTGAAACAAGCCCAGCAAATTCCCCGAACTGGAAGAGAAACTGAAGTTATTGTGAAATCTGGGAAAACACCAATTGCATGGCTTCCCTGTGAGCAATCTTCCAGCATCCAAGTATCTTTTTCTAATGATTTTTTTTCTGGAGAGCTTTCACATCCAGGGCAGAAGAAGATATGGATGGCATACCATTATGTTCTTAGTTATATACATTAGCAACAAATCTTTACCATCTATCAGTGCCATCTTTACCATCTATCAGAGATTCACACGTACAGGATGTTTAGTAATGTATATAACTTTTATAGCTAGTAGTAACTAATATAGTGATTATCTGAAATCTAAATGAATATATTCATACTGAGGAAAAAAACGTTACAGGAAAAATTTAATCAGAGTTGCAAATTCCATCTTAAATTACAATCCAATGTCAGGTGTCCATGCAGGGTTCTTCATTGCTCACAAAATACCCAAGACTGGCAAAGCCCGCTTTTCAAGTTTCTTTTTGGCATTTCATGACACTTCTTTACTATGGCAATCTTTAATTTTGTCCAGGATTTGGGGGAGGGATTGGGAGGTAAAAACCCAGAATTATAATATTTGAAGAGCATAAGGGGGGGGGGGGGGCACACTGTATATTTGGATCAATGGTATTACTGGTAATTTAATGAGGTCCATGGCATGTGGAAATGAATCCTGGTGGCTGGGGTGGGGACATATGATCCAAGCATATATTATATTCTGCCTTTCTCCCAAGATGAGGAATTAATGCTGTGGGTGGGGGGGCAGGGGCTATGGTGCAGGCATAATGTTTACTCTGCCTTTCTTCTAATATAAAGTATGAATGTTGTTGGGTGGAGGACACACATACTGTGTGGATGTATTTATATTCCACCTTTTTCCCAATATAGGGAATGAATTCTGTGGAGTGGGGTGGGCACATGATGTGTGCATACACTTATATTCCACCTCCCTTCCAATATGGAGCCTCAATACAAGACACAACGACATCACATGTGGAAATGAATCCCATGTGATGGGGGATGAATGGTACATATGCATGCATATTTATTTTTCCTTTCACCTAATACAGGCAATGGATATTGTGGGGTAGGGTACATATGATGCATGCATATATTTTTATTTTGCCTTTCTATTAATATGGGGCCTCATACAAGTCCTGATGATACGGCATATGAAAGTGAATTTCATGGAGTGAGGAAAGGGAGGGGACAAATAATGCATGCATGTATTTATATTTTGCTTCCTCCTAATACAGGAAATGAATGATGCAGAGTGGGGAACACATAATGCGTGGATGCACTTAAGTCCCACATTTCTCCATTTCTCCCAATATGGAGCCTCAGTACAAGCCCTAATGACACTGCATGTGAAAATTACTGGGGAGGGGAAAGACACACCAAATGCAGGCATGTATTTCTATTCCACCTTTCTCTCAATATGGAGAAAGAATGCTTTGAAATGGGGGGCACATGCATGTTTGCATTTCTATTCTTCCTTCCTCCCAATAAGGAAAGTGAAAGTGTTAGGGTGAGATACGTTAGGGTGTGGGCATTTACTTTTATTTTACTTTTCTCCCACTATAGGTCTTTGGTATATGCCCCAATGACACTGCAAGTGAAAGTGAAATGAGTGGACATATGATGCAAGCATTTATGGTATTCTGCTTTTCTCCCAACATGGGGAATGACTGCTGTGAAATGATGACATGTGCATGCATTTAAATCCCACCCTTTTCCCAAACAGGGCCTCAGTACAAACCCCAATGACAATGCACGTGGAAATGACTCCAGTGGAGTAAAGGAAGGGCATATGATGCATGTATGTGTGATATATACATATATATTAGAATCATGCAGACCGAAAGGTCCCAGGTTCAAACCCTGGGAGCGGTGTGAGCGGCATCTGTTAGCTCCAGCTCCTGCCAACCTAGCAGTTCAAAAACATGCCAATGTGAGTAGATCAATAGGTACCGCTCCGGCAGGAAGGTAACGGCGCTCCATGCAGTCATGCCGGCCACATGACCTTGGAGGTGTCTACGGACAACGCCGGCTCTTTGGCTTAGAAATGGAGATGAGCACCAACCCCCAGAGTCAGACATGACTGGACTTAACGTCAGGGGAAACCTTTACCTTTATTAGAATCATAGAATAATAGAGTTGGAAGAGACCTCATGGGCCATTCAGTCCAACCCCTTGCTAAGAAGAAATGAGTACTGTGGGTGGGGAACACATGATGCATGCATGCATTTATTTCCCCCACTTTTTTCCAATATAGAGAATGGATAGTGTGGGTGGGGAACACATTGGAGCATGCATGTGTTTATATTCCCCACTTTTTCCAATATAGAGAATGGATAGCGTGGGTGGGGAACACATGATGCACGCATGTATTTATATTCCCCTTTATTTTCCAATACAGGACCATAGTATAACCCACCCCAATGACATTCCACATAAACATAGATCTAAAGGTAGGGGAAGATAATGACCCTACCAACTGATTGCATCAACAATCCTCCAATGAATGGGAGTGGATGCTCCTCGCCCCCCAAAACCCATCCCACCCAGAAAGGAAAAGGCCAGACAGGGCTTCTGCTTTCCCGGTCTCCTTGCAGACTCACCCAGGGCCAGCCCGTCCGCCTTTTCGATGATCACAGCAGACATGGCTCAAAAGGGTCCCTTGCTCCCTCCTTTGCAGGCAAGTTGCATCAGCCGCGCACGCGCCTCTCTGCCGCAAAGCGACGCTCCCCGGGAATTGCCGCTGCTGCAAGGAGCCGACTGCGCATGCTTCGCCGGGGCGCGCACCGCCCTCCTGGGCAACGCAGCTGCCGTTCATTGGAGAGAGAAGCAAGGAAGCAGGAAGGAGACGTCTCCTTGCTTCCTAAAAAGCGGCGCCGCCCCTTTAAATGCATTGGTTTTGCAGGTGTGAATAGAGGTGACACTTCTGTGCATTGCATCAGCCCTTTGGGAACCCAGCAGGGTTTGGGAAGGAGCATTAAAACATTGCAAGATTTAGGCATGGGCCAACTTGGGCCCTCCCTCCGGGTGTTTTGGACTTCAACTCCCACAATTCCTAACAGCCGGTAGGCTGTTAGGAATTGTGGGAGTTGGAGTCCAAAACACCCGGAGGGAGGGCCCAAGTTGGCCCATGCCTCCCTTATAGTGTTCAAATCTACATTCCCTGCAATACACTAGAACCAAGAATAGTAAAATAACCATACCGTGGGCATTCCCAGGACTACTCTCAAGGTTTTATTTCACATTAGGTTTGAATCCAAGCTCTCTCTCTTTTAATTTTTATTGCATGATTATTCTATTTCTCATTCAACTACTTCCATTACATTTATAGTTGTTGACTTACTTTGCTAATATTGTGTATCTTAAGGTTGTTTTCGATTTATGATAACCCTCTCGCTCCATGCGTTTTTATTGCCAATCAAATGCAGTTACAGTAGAGTCTCACTTATCCAACATAAACGGTCTGACAGAACGTTGGATAAGCGAATATGTTGGATAATAAGGAGAGATTAAGGAGAAGCCTATTAAACATCAAATGAGGTTATGGTTTTACAAATTAAGCACCAAAACATCATGTTATACAACAAATTTGACAGAAAAAAATAGTTCAGTACTAGCTGTGTCCGGCCACGCGTTGCTGTGGCGAAGTATGGTGTTATGGGAAATAAAGTATTGAGGAATTGGTGATAGTTAAGGTAAAGGGTAAAGGTTTTCCCCTAACATTAAGTCCAGTCGTGTCTGACTCTGGGGGTTGGTGCTCATCTCCATTTCTAAGCCAAAGAGCCGGCGTTGTCCGTAGACTCCTCCAAGGTCATGTGGCTGGCATGACTGCATGGAGTGCCGTTACCTTCCCGCCGGAGCAGTACCTATTCATCTACTCTCATTTGCATGTTTTCGAACTTCTGGGTTGGCAGAAGCTGGGGCTTTAGATAATCTGTGGAAGAGGCCTAAGTGAAGCCTAACTCTGCCTGTCCCCTGGGCTGAGTCGGTTGCTAGGAGACCAAGTGGGCGGAGCTTAGACTTCTAACTGGCAGCAATTGGATAAAAACAATTATTCCTCTCCCTCTAATTAGGACTTTATTTTTCTTTTCTTTTTGTTGTATCAACCTAGAGGCGTGGATGATGGTTTGTGTTGTCAAATTTCGAGGTTGGGGGGCCTGTAGTTTTGTTGTTTTGTCCGCTGCCCTGATGCCATCACTCTTTTATATATATATATATATAGATGCAGTAATGCTACGTAGTAATTACTGTATATTTACGAATTTAGCACCAAAATATCACAATGTTTTGAAATCATTGACTACAAAAATACATTGGATAATCCAGAATGTTGGATAAATGAGTGTTGGATAAGTGAGACTCTACTGTATCCAGAGCTGTAGTCCAGCAGTCAAACCTAGCAGCTTCTGACATGCTGCATTGCTTTGGATTTTGGGAATTTAATTGCATTTATTGAGTGATTGCTTTTTTACTAATTACCCGAATGCCCAATCGCCGTTCCCAAAGCAGTGTTGTGGAAAGCTTTCATGGCCAGAATCACTGGGTTGCTGTGAGTTTTTCAGGCTGTATGGCCCAGAAAACTCACAGCAACTCAGTTACTCCACTCTGAAGAATGGAAAATGAAAGGTTGGTGGACTCGAAAAGATGGGTTTAAAGCCTCAGAGGAAGGCAAATGCAACCCCGTCTGAACAAGTCTTATAAAGAAAACTCTGTGATAGTGTTGTCCTAAATCAGAAGCAACTTGAAGGCACACAACAAAAAAATAAAACGAAGGTATCCGTTTAATACAGTAGAGTCTCACTTATCCAAGACTCGCTTATCCAAGGTTCTAGATTATCCAAGGCATTTTTGTAGTCAATGTTTTCAATATATCATATTTTGATGCTAAATTCGTAAATACAGTAATTACAACATAACGTTACTGCATATTGAACTACTTTTTCTGTCAAATTTGTTGTATAACTGATATCTTGGTGCTTAATTTGTAAAATCATAACCTAATTTGATGTTTAATAGGCTTTTCCTTAATCCCTCCTTATTATCCAAGATATTCGCTTATCCAAGCTTCTACCGGGTGTTTAGCTTGGATAAGTGAGACTCTACTGTATCTGCTTTCAAGTCAGACCAATAGTGACCTCTCGTGGCGAGAGTATAAAATTTCTCTAAGGAAAGAATGAGCAAATGTTCTCAGAACAAATCCCAGATAAATTACGAAATAAAATGGTTAATTCGCTGTATTGTCAAAGGCTTTTATGGCCGGAATCACTGGGTTCCTGTGAGTCTCGTTGTATGGCCATGTTCCAGACGTTTATTCGCTTCCTCTTCAATTGGACTTAGCCTAGTGTTCTTTAAAAGCAAAGGGGCAGAGACACATCCAGACTAACATAGGTGATCAAAACAACTGATGTATGTGGAAGGTATCCAGCCCATAAAGGTGAAGGAAAAGAGAAATTAGCCCCTCACCTCTACCCAGTTGCCACCCCTCTCCCCAAGTCCAGCACGATATCTACCGTGTTTCCCCAAAAATAAGACAGTGTCTTATATTAATTTTTGCTCCCAAAGATGTGCTAGGTCTTCAGGGGATGTCTTTTTTGTCCATGAAGAAGAATTCACATTTATTTTTGAACAAAAAAATGAGCATTTCTCATATACTGTACAGTAGTTGTCATCACAAACCAGCATAACCAGACAAACTGAATCCTATCAAGAATTTCTTGTTACTACCATTATTTCCATGTACAACACCCTATGGTACATACATTTACCAATCCTGCATGCTCTGGTGTTCTGTTTGGCGGGCATGCTTCCAAACAAAAACTTTGCTAGGTCTTACTTTCGGGGGAGGCCTTATATTTAGTAATTCAGCAAAACCTCTACTAGGTCTTATTTTCTGGGGATGTCTTATTTTAGGGGAAACAGGGTAAGCTGCCAAAATCACCTATTGTGTACTAAATATGACTTTGGCGAGGATTCTATTTTATAGTGACAAAGTAGAAACAAATAGAGAAACCACATTAAACACCAAATAGTTTCTTCAGTTATAGCAGTATAGAGATGCATTGAGGAAGTCTGTGGGCTCAAGAGCAACTCCCAGCAGAAGCATACCATAAAATTGCTAGCAGAACTTAGAAAATGAGATGTATTTTGTTGGATGTGGGTTGGTGAAATCATGGAAAGTGGTCCAGTGGGTATGGTGATCATGCAATATGGTTTTCATGCTACATCAGGCATAGGCAAACTTGGGCCCTTCAGGTGTTTTGGACTCCAACTCCTACAATTCCTAACAGCCGAGTTAGAGTCCAAAACACCTGGAGGGCCTAAGTTTGCCTGTGCTATATGTATGTAGAGAAGAGATTCTTCTTCCAAAGCAAGGATTCCTTTCATTGGTATACTAAACAATCCCCATCCCTGACATTGACCTGTAGGCCGCTATAAATATACATATATCATAATCCATAAACAATTAGCCTAAGAGCCCTGTGTGTACTTCAGCATGGGAATGATTTCTAGCATCAAGGACAAGCTATGGCTGTATGCTCAGATCTTATCCAAAATTTGTCCACATGGCGATTCCAAACATCAGTTGGAGTTTCCCTGTGCAGTTGACCCAAAACAGCAAAGGGTGAAAGGGTTTGAAAGTACTTGGTAGCACCCATATGAAAATCACATTTATGGCAGTGTGAATACAAGACCAATAAAAACACCAATTTTCTTCACATTGGTCAAAAACTTTTTAAAAATTAAGGTATGTCAACTATATACATTATCATCATTTCACAGACAATTAATCACACATAGTTTTGGAGACAAGTATACAAAGGATTCGGTTCAATCAGCACATTAAAGATTGCAAATATTGCACCCAAATCAGATGCCTGAAAACATGTGGCCAACCATTTCCTTGTGTTTGGAGTAAAGTATTTAAGGCTAAGCGCAATCTCCTATCACTGAAAAGAAAAGCTGTAAACTTTTCCATAAATAATAATAATGAAGAAATGTACACGTCATGCTGATAACATATAATAAACATATACACCTGATTGCATCATTTATCTCTCTCGTTTCCATGAAATTATGAACATTTAGAAAGATAAACTGGTGTATGCTGAAAATGTTGAAATGTAAACCATTTGTATGTTCCAACATACACACAGACAGGTACACATAAACATACACACAACCCGTGAAGATGTCAGCGTTTGGAAGTGTTATTTAGGGGAACACCATTTTCCATAATTCTTTAGCTAGCAAGATCAATGGCCATCGTTTCAAAGGAAGTATGGAAATTGTAAGTCCCAATAATAAGCATTCCAAACTCTTCAAGATATACATACATAAAGTTAAAAACCCGGCAAATTGTTTTTACTATTAAAACATAGTGACATTGATTCATCCCAAATGTGAACTATTCGCTTGCTGCAATTTGTGCTTTTATAAAACCATCACCCAGTGAACAAAATGCTTTGACCAGTTTGGTCTGCTTCACATACAACAGAGTTTCTACATGGACTTCACTCATCCATGTTAGATGTGTCATCACATATCAAGAAACCATGCTTAGCTACTTTGCCACACAGGTGGCGAAATAGACAATGTAAGTGCCTTTCAAGCCTGACAGTGTCCATACATGGCTGCTGCAAAAAAGGTTAGGAAAAGACTAGATAGGAATGACTTCCACAAGCCAAGTGTTAGGCTGCTACCCAACTCAGTAAAACTAATTGAGAAGGGCATTCCTCTGCATATCCACAAGAAGGCATGCCAGGAGTAAACCCTCCACCGATTCCAGATTACTTTCCTTTTACTCAGACAGATACAAAGGATATAAAAAGTCTGTAGTATAAAATACGAGACTAAGAAAAGGCCATAATCCACAAAGTCCTGTTGCTATGCAAATACCATTAATTTAATTGGAATTTGGTACTAAGTATGCCCCCAAAATGAGATTATATGGCCAAACAAGTTGCTCTCTAAAACAGGTTCTAGATTTCTGTAAAATGTTCTAGATGTCTCTAGAGCAGGCATGGGCAAACTTGGGCCCTTCAGGTGTTTTGGACTTCCACAATTCCTAACATTTTTATGAAGTGTACTTTGCCTGAGCTTTAAAAATATTGTCTTTTTTTCTTTTGCCAAGTCAAGTTCCTGAAAATTGTGAAAGCATACTGGGTAGACCATCATCATTCATGCTTCATGAATCATGTTTTCAGGGTGCTTACAAAGAAAAATCAGACAGCTAACTTGACATACAAAGAGCAGAAAAAATATAGATCTTTGGTTACCTAAAAATTGCCATTATGTTTGAATAAATTAAAGGCACAAAGTGGCACACACAATTGTTTTGCTCTCTGCTGTTCATCTTTGGTGTCGAGGCATGAAACCAGAGCTTCAAAAATTGCTTTTTTGAACTATAACTCCCAGTACCCCTTGGCCATTGCGGTCATTGGGAGTCGTACCTTTAAAAAGCAACTTTTTCAAGCTCTGCGTGAAATCTTAATTCAACTTTATTTCACCACTGCAATTTTAAAAAAGAATGAACGTTTTAAGTACTTTTAAAAAAAACAAAGCCCTTTAAACTGCTGGGCTTTAAAGTCCGAGGATTATTTTGTATCCTTCAGTTTCACACAGAACAGGTATTTATACAAAGGTCAGCGATTTAATATTTCACTTAGTTTTTTCCAGTTCAACAATCCCCAACCAAGTCACTTGGGAAAGAAAACCAGTTTGTCTTCATAACCTTGCATAAAAGTGTCTTTTAAAAAGAATCCTGAGTCTTTCATTAAAAATAAAGATAAAAATTTGTGCAATTGATTTTTCCTTTTTTAAATCCTTCTTTCTTTGGGACACAGGGAGTCATCAGCTGGCTTCTTCCGCTCGCCTGACTTCTGCCAAATTGTTGCCAAGGACTGCAGTTAATGAAGCTCGCCTTCTTCGAATGATCCGCCCAGAAGCAATAAGGTCGGCGTAACCACGCTGGTGGGAGAAGGCGTACGCTGAACGGCGCCCCGATACCCCCCGACGGAAGACGCTTGGCCTTCGCCTCCACGTTTCCTCCTCCGCCTTGTACTTCTTGCGGTTCTTCTGGATCTTTAAAGGAGAAAGTCGTAGAATAGGTTAGAATGGATTGATAAAAGGAGGAACAGTGGAAGCTGTCTTAGAATGGGCCACATTCCTGGGGTACATCAACACTGTAGGATTAAGGCAGTTTGGCACCACTTTAACTGCTATGGTTCAATGCTATGGGGTCCTGGGAGTTGTAGCTTCATGTGGTCTTTACCTTTTTATGCCAAAAAATGCCGGTGCCTCACCAAACTTCAACTCCCATATTTCAAGCACTTTATAAGACTGAGATTCATTACTGTAGTTTTTACCTGCAACAATCGCTGTATTTTACAATTTTTAATCAGGGGACATAGTGAAGGTGTGATGTTTACGCTGGCTGTTTATTGTTTTTTGTTATTGTTTTTGCACTTTATGTATTTTGCATGTTGTATTTTGACTGCTTTGTGAGCTGCCCCGAGTCCCTCTGGGAGATGGTGGCAGGATATATATAAAGTTTATTATTATTTATTATTCCATACCATTCAGAGATATTGGTTAAAGTGGTGTCGAACTGCATTAATTCTGCATATAGTACAGGACTGTTGATGCCGACTGGTGGTTGCTGACCAAGCTTTCTGGCACAATTATTCTCCAGCCTTATCTAGAGATGCCAACTATATGTTTTCCCACTGAAAAATGTGGTCCCCCTTATGACCAAGGGACTTATCATCCATAGACAAATGAACAGCTTTGAATACTTGAAATATACTGTAGATTGTGAATCTGATGTGTCTTTATTACCATGTTTTACTCATAACACTCACATTGCAGTGACATTGGTGACTACCAGCCAATTTGCACACACAATTCAAAGTGCTAGTTATGACTTTCAAAGCACTATATGATCTGGAGTCCAGACAACCAGAAGGAGCACATCCTTCTTTAGCCTGCCAAACTTTAGGAAGGCATTTTGCTCTTTACTTACTGATGTTTTTAGTAGAATTGTTTATTTAATGATTTTAAAAAATAATAATGTATTTTTAAAAAGCTTAAAATAAAAGCTCTTTAGTGATTTACTAAACAAATAAATGAAGTTGTAGGACTCAGGAACTGTCCCCTTCCTCAATTCTTGTTTTTTCAACCTTTCTCTCCATGTTTGGTATTGGTGTTTTTTAAAAAACAAACAAAAAAAACCCCGTGCTTTCTTTGAACAACAGAACAAAATCATATATCAAAAATTGCTTCTGAAACACTTCTTAATTTCAAAAATATGCAGGAGCATCACAGTATCATCAAGCAGACTCAATCCCCACCTTGGGCTTCCCACAATAAGGCCTTTTGTTATCTGGATCCTTGACAATGAGGATCAAAATCTGCTATCTCATCTTTCCAGAACTTGGGAAAGTTTATTTTTTAAATTACAACTCTCTTGATCTGCCATTAATTTTATTATATAGATGCCATGCACAAAGCCACGTTTAGTTCATTTGCCTTCAGCGGTTTTTGCATACCTTCCTACCTGGCACTTCTCTGAACACCTCAGGACATAACTTTCCCTATCCCTATCCTCTATTCATAGAAAAAGAAGTCCTGCTGTGTGGAGCTGACTTTAATCCAAAATTCTTCATGAATCAGCAAACAAATATACAAAGTCCTATATCATGTTGATAAAGAGGTCAAGCTGTTGCAGTGTGAGCCTTTAAAGGCAACAAACTATAAGCAACTCATGGGGTGAGTAGCTTATAAAACCTTACACTGTAGACTCTGTGTTTGCAATTTATATATATAAAAGGGTAATGGAATCACGGCACCGGACAAAACAACTAAACTAAATGCCCCACAACCTCAAAAATTGACAGCACAACCTCTCATCTACACCTCTACGTTCATACAACAAAAAGAAAAGAAAAATAAAGTCCTAGCCACAGCAACGAGTGGCCGGGCACAGCTAGTCTTATAATAAATCAGTTGATCAAAGAGAGCCAACTTAGGCAATCCTTTTTCTCTAACAAAGCTGTGAGGGAATCTGGAGCTCTTGTTTCCACTTCACATGAACCACAGTTTGGTGTGACAGCCAAACACTAAACTGTGGTCAATATGAACTATTGTCCATTGAAACAATCAAGATTTATGAAGCCAATGTTTGTAAATCTGCATGACAGCTCTGGATGGCATGATCAGCAATTACTTTAAAATGGAAGCTAACACAATTGAACTCCTTGTTATGTCCATACTAGAGCTGGAGAAAGGAATGTGCAAACCCAAAGCTCACCTAGGCTCACTTCTATCACAATAAACCATAGGAAGTTGTGGCCTCCAAACATAGCTAATTGGTCTGGTTTTCTGCTGATTTATTCTGTTTCAGAAGAATAAGAGTAGTTTACTGAACCTTTCTGTCGACGTACCTTATCACTTTCTGTAGGCCAAATAGTCATGGTCAAGAAACGAAGTGCGACCACAGGAAGCAAGCAAATTGCAACAGACAATATTATTGTCAACCAGATATATGGCTGCCGGAGAGCGTTTGGAGCAGTACCTGAAGAATACAAAGGAAAATTGTATGTAGTTATGGATTTACAGTTCACCAAAACGCATAGTGTCATTCAGATGCTTATAATGCAAATAGAATTACTGAGTTAGCATCTTTAGGGAGGGCATATGTTTTGAAGAGTAATATGCAAAGCAATTTTACTAAACAATTTTATAACATATTTTCAAATGACCAATGTACTAAAGCCTTCATATATAAATGATTGTAGGGCATCTATTGAGTTTGTCCAGTGGTCATCTTGCTTAGAATTATTAAATTTAACTAGGGTTGTTGTTAAGATAAGTTCTACTGACCTGTAAACTGAAAAGCAGAAGGGAACAGGACATGTATCCCAGAACTGTGTAGATCAAATGTAATGCCAAAGTAAAGTGCTATACTCCCAAATATTGAGAAAGCATTAACAAATGTCCAGTAAGATGTATCCAGACCCATCTGTGAATAAAAAACATAACCAGAAATAAAGTTAGAGATCTAGTGGGGAAAACAGTTTCAGTCCCTGGAAGGGATTGAAATTTCAACTCTTTTATCATAGCAATTAAAACCACTTTCATTATTATGAGCCCACCCAATGGAATCCTATTTTTAGTTTAGGAAGGAGTACTTAGAATTCTGAGCCAGAGAGCTTTGTGTGCCTTCAGGTTATGACAACCCTAAAGCAAGTTTTCTTGGCCCGATTTATTGGGGGGAGGGGATTGCCATTGCCATTGCCTTTACCTTGCCCTAAGGCAGCGGAGTGGGCTTGCCCAAGGTCCCACTTCATAACTGAGTGGGGATTCAACCCCTGGTTTCCAGAGTCGTAGTCTAATGCTCAAACCGCATACCACATTGGCTGTCTACACAACTGGTAGTTTGCCTCACCAAACTGCAAATTGCAGAATGCAGTCATGGCCAGTTAAAGTGGAATCATACTATAACTGTCATGTGAAAGGATCCACATACTCGAGAGGAGAAGGCAAAAGGATAAGGATGCAACTCTCTCCAGATAAAGCTAAAAAAAAAAGTTTGGGCCAGATTTTTTTGCTAACTTTGGATACTTATATCCAAATCCTTTTTTCAGGCTGACCACTGGGAAAACAGACCAGGGAACCTCTTTTCTGCTTTCCTACATGAAGCACTTTACTGTCCTTTCTGTTTCTGTTCCTTTTCTTCATATTGATGTCCACAAACAGATTCTTATCTTTCCTGCTTTAGACTTTTCATGTTGGTTTCCAAGAAAGGTATGAGCTGCTCTTGCTCAAAAGCCATAACCTCAAAAGCCAAAGGCCCTTTGGCACATTGATAATGTACAAATACTTGCTGGAGTAATTCTGAAGAGGCAGTGTCAGTACAGCCACCTTTCTAAGCTTTGCTCTCTCTCTTGACTCTTCTGACTCTTGATCTTATTGCACCATGATAAAGCCCCTCTCTAGAAGTACAGGACTTGGAACATATTTTCCTAGTTTCTACTTTTCTTCCTGTGGAGTCTCGTCATACATTACTGCTACACAATGGCACAAATCCCATGTATAACTAGAATACATTGGCTTGATACTTGTATCCTTTCATGCTTATTGAAAACTTGGTCAGAAGTAGGTTTTGAGGGGGCATGGAAAGGAAAGGAATTGTTCTCAGTCTACTAGCAGAAGCAATTCTATTAGCAGAATGACCCTGTTGGATCCCACCTAGCGCTAGTGAATCTGGATGATCAAATTGGTCATCTCAAATATTTGATTTGCAAACCTCAACAATCATAAAAATTCATGTACTTGCCTGAAAATTCACTGCAATTATGAGAGAAGAAGCTGCTGTAACTGCAAATGACTGGTAATCAGAGGGTGCTTCTCCATCTTCCCCCATAGTTTGTAGATAAGCGCCATAAGGTATGAAGAAAATAATTAGGGAGGTTACAACTCCGTGGAAGAGGCTGATGAAGAACTTTCTGTAGTTGAAAAGCAAGTCTCTCTGTCCCAATATGTATAAGCTAGGAAACCGTATGCTCAGCTTGTCACTCACATCCTTAAATCAAAGAAATATAACATTATTATAATACATTTTAGTTCTGCAACATTATACATCCCACAATATTATCTAGTACAAGCCATGGATTGCCTACTTATGCAATGGAAACTGAAAAGGTTCAACCACCTTTAATACTATCTATTTATAGCTTGTGCCAATGCATGGGCATCCAAAGCAAGAGTGTCATGGGGCTGATCTATTATTGCACTCATCACACTAGCCCATAGAGCATGGAGCCTGCAATATGGCTTAGAAATACAAAAATAAAATTAACGATACCCACAACATGTATATTAATGTTGTGGTTTCCATATGGTAGGTAACATACAAATACAATAGAAATGAAAATGGCAAAAAGGGGATCATTAGCTATCAGGGGGAAAGTGTTTGGCTAAACTTTGCATACTTTTGACTTCATTTCCAGTCTGCTGACAACTAATAGGTGTATTTATTAGATTTTTATGCTTTTAATTGGAGGCCTTTAAACATTAGTTCATGCCAAGTTATCTCTCAGTCCAAAGGCACATGCAAGAGGATAACGTAGTGTTCAGATATGTCCAAATACAACATGCCTAGTCATCCAGGACTATGTAGGTACAGTAGAGTCTCACTTATCCAAACTTCACTTATCCAAGGTTCTGTATTATCCAAGGCAGTCTGCCTTTTAGTAATCATTGTTTTTATAGTAAATGTTGCAATGTTTTGGTGCTAAATTCGTAAATACAGTAATTACTGCATAACATTATTGTGTATTGAACTGGTTTTTCTGTCCATGTCTTTAAAGCATAATGTTTTGGTGCTTAATTTGTAAAATCATAATGTAATTTTATGTTTAATAGGCTTTTTTCTTAATCCCTCCTTATTATCCAAGATTTTAGCTTATACAATGTTCTGCCAGCCCGTTTATCTTGGATAAGTGAGACTCTACTGTACTTTCTATACTAGTGCCAACTGGTCTATAGGTGGAAGTTGCCACACAGTGAGTGTATGGCTTTGTCTGAAACTAATGCAAAATGGGAACTCGTGATAGGAAAATACTACACTACACTTGATCTTAGCCAAAAGACCATGAAGTGATAATATGAAAATACATAATTTGTTTGATGAAATTTAGACTTTAAACAACACAGACATTAGAAAGGTACATAATTTTATTTATTTATTGCATTTATATTCTTGCTTTCTTCCAAAATGGGATTTAAGGTGGATAATGACACCATCTATTGTTTTTATTGTGCAATCATTAGTTTTTCTGCCTGTTTATTTAGTGCTATGTTAGTGAGCCATTATCTTTTTTGAATTGTAAAACTGGAAAGGTTAAAAACAACACTAATAAAATCCCCAATTATGTCAAATGAAAAAGGAAGACATTTGTTTTTCATGGGTTTTTCTCCAATGGACAATTTTGCAATGTGATAAAGCAAACTGATCTGTGATGAAGCAAACTGAAAGCTATGTTTCCATGTCATTCAGGAATATATATATATATATATATATATATATATATATATATATATATATATACACACACACACACACACACACACACACACACACACATACATACATACACACACACACATACACATACACATACACACACACACACACACATGTATATATCTAAATCTATATCTATATATTTCCTATGTGCATGTATTAAGAGTTGCATTTTGTTACAAAACGAACAAATAACTAGACCCACATCATAGCTATTTAAACATCTTATTACCAAAGTTTTTAAAAAGCATTGAGTTACTTTTTGTTGCTGTAAATGATGTTACAAAAAGAGTCCTACACTGTTTTGTAATGAACCATCATGCAACAAAGCAAAGATGACTTGCTCTTGTGGTCATCTGTTTGACCCCTTGACATGTAGGACTAGAATTTCCACTGGGTTTCTAAAACTGCAAGAACTATACATTGTATTTTAACCTTACACTTTGTTCTCACGAGTTTTCAAGCCAAGTCCAACTAACAGTGATCCTGTTAGGGTTTTCTCTGGTAGATTTATCCAGAAGAGGTTGTCACATAATCCTTCTAAAGCTGAGAGAGAGTGACTTGTTCTGTGTCACTCAATGGCTGCCATAATTTTATTCTAACCCTCAACAGTTGGAAAACTCTCATTGAGATAGTTGGAACTTTCATTTGTAAATGACTTACAATTAATTCTTCTTCTTTTAAAATCTTGATACGTACAAGATTTGTATAATTTTTTGGAACATACCTGGTCAAGCAACCCAACGAGTAGGACTGGAAGGCTGGAATATAGTACATTGTAGAGTGTGATAAACCAATCTTCATAAGCAGTCTGTAATTTTCAAAGAGGAACATTCAGCTTTTACATTGAAGCGTGAAATAACAGTTATCAAACAATTATGTGAACAGCAAAGCACTGGAGAATCAGACAAAAGTTTAAAGCCGCTTGTTTGCATAAAATTATAAATATAAGCATTGCTCAAGCAGAAGGAATTACTGCTTAGAATAGCAAATAAAGCTCTTCTTATGCACCTAACTTTCTCTTATTCAAATGTGGCCATTTGTTGCCTGGTCCTAGGATGGTTTTTGCCCTTTATCTATACCAGGAATAGGCAACTGGGGAAGGCTAGAGGGGTACATCAGCCCCCAGAGACTCTAAGAGGGCTATGCTGTCCCACTGCATTTCTCAAAAAATAAGTCCCCAAATGCCTTTCAGGGAACATGGCACATTTTCTTTATGTTTTTGAGTCCTTTGGGTCTATGATGAAGCCTTTTCTAACAACAAGATAGGAGAAGAAATCTCTTCTGGTTTACTTCTTGAGTTAAAAATTGTCTTTCTTGCTTTCTTTCACCTCTGGGAGTCACAGGAGACCTCAAAAATGGTGAAAACAGCCCATGGCCACACTTTGACTATTTCTGATATATGGCATAACTGCGCTACAGAGGTAATGGGGAAAGCTGTAACTATGTATTTAAAACATTTATATTTTTCTTTATTTTGTCAAAATTGACTTACAAGAGCGTTAACAATAATAGCAAAGAAAGCAAAACTAGGAAAATATGTTAGAGCCAAAATATCAATAACAATAGCAATTCAGAAGATAAATTGAGGAAAATGACATGAATGCAATTTCATGAATGATTTCAATTTCATTTCCTCTCTTAAAGACAACAGGGATAGAGACTGGTAAACCAATCAATCTAATGATAGTTTCAAAATAGTTTCACAACACAATTTTGGAGTATTGCTGTCAAAGAATAATTGCTCATAAGTAGTATTTCGTAACTGATGTACTTGTTACAATGTGAACTAAGTTCATGAGCTTTGTTTTTCTTCTTCTTACCTGAGCTGAATAACCATTGAAGAAGGAGTACCAGAAGTGAACTAAAGTAAACGCAAAGTTTTTGTAGAAGAAATACCGAAGGAATTTGCACATCCTTATATATGACCACCGTCCATGAACAAGCAACAACCTTTGGAGGTATCTGAACTGGCCGAAAGAATAATCACTAGACATGACTGCTTGCATCCCTTCTTGTCCACTTATTCCAACACCAATATGGGCAGCTAGAACAATGACAAAAAAGACACACCGTAAAGACCAAGATACTTTCAGGCAACTCTGTGTAAGAAATGATCACATTTGCACAATGGGAACCACGATTTTGTGTTCCATAAGCTTCAGACTTTTTTGTAGGTATATCACCTTTGTATTTCCCCCCGGTATATAAAGAAACTTAAATGATACTTTTAGTATAAGTAAGGAAAGTTCATGCATGTCTTCCTATTTGTCCACTATTAAAATTCAGACTTCCATGTATTGTGTAACCTAAAATGAAGTTTAGAAACACCAGAAAGAAAAATACACAAGCTGTGTAAACTTCCCCTCAAAAATAACCTGAAGGTACTTTTATACAATATTTTAAAATGATTTTGTGCATAAAGCAAAGTTTGTGAACACTGAATCATCAGAAAGCAAAGCTGTCACTAACACAGGTTTGGAATCTGGAGTATTTTGGAATTCTAGATAATTGTTGCTCAGTCTTATATGCTTTGCAATCAGATGGTTCCATGTCTAATTTCTGACAATTTTAGCTATTTTCCCCGACATTTAACAAAACAAGATTCAGAAAAATCTCTGCCCAGGATCATAAAGCTGTGTCACAGAAAAAGGTCCTGGGTGGGAAGGACAAAAATTGTTCCTTACATCAGAAAATGTCAAAAACTCCCATCAGTATGCTAAACAGACAGGAAGAAAAGACAACTTACTTATTTAAGACAACTTACTTTTGATCATATTTACATCATTAGCACCATCTCCAATGGCCAAAGTGATGGCTTTCTTGTATCTCTTCACGAGGTCCACCACCATGGCCTTTTGCTTCGGAGTCACGCGGCAGCAGATCACGGAGTTGCACTCACAAGCCAAGTCCACAAAGTTCCTCTGCTGCTGCTCCTTGTTCAGCTCTGCTCTTCTTTTACTCTCCATTTGCTTTTGCTTTTCTTCCATCGTTCTTGGAAACTTCAGTTTCAGGAGTTTCTTTTTCTTCTTTTTCTTCTCCAAAAGAATTTCATTCTGTAAGAAAAGTTCTTCTCTTTACACTCTGAACACGTATAGTAACAGTACTTTGAAGTCCCGTTTGAAAATCCTTGGGAAAGCAGAATGAAGTCTACTCTCAGTATCCATGGATTTTGCATCCATGGCTTAAAATATCTCCCCCACCAATAAAATCTCAAAAGAAAACCTTTATTTTGCTATTTTCTATAAGGGACAACATTTTACTGTGTAGTTTTAGATAACGGGACTTTCTCCATGGCAGGTCCAGGAACTAAATCCCCGTGGATAGTAAGGGCCCACTTGTATAAAAAGAGCAAATATTGGTAAAACTGCCAACAGAATTCTCTTACAACATAATACTGCACATTTTAGGGAGACCAATATTCACTTTTTTCTCTTTCATAAAGGATGAAGGATTTCACGTTTCCTCCCCCTTTGGATGTAATTATTAAAGTTGATGCCAACTTGAATGCTTTTAAAGCATTTTGGGTATTTTTTTGTATTATATTTTCACACAGAACTTCCAAAGTGTAAAAAAATCTTATACCAGTTGATCATTTTGGAAAGAGAGAGTAAAAAGCCCAATACATGTATACTTGGAAGATGGTCCCACTGATTTTTGGTAGCAGCATTTAAGCTAGTGAGAATATAAGGTCTTGGAATATATGGATTAGTAACAACAATTATTATTTCCTACAAGATATTTCTGTTCAATTTTTTTAGTTATCTATGTTGTTAAATTCTAAGAACTAATTAAATACTAGACAACTTCGTTCACCATCAACTACATCAGTGGTTCTCATCCTGTGAGTCCCCAGATGTTTTGGCCTCCAACTCCCAGAAATCCCAGCCAGTTTACCAGCTGTTAGGATTTCTGGGAGTTGAAGGCCAAAAACATCTGGGGACCCCAGGTTGAGAATCACTGTCCTAACGGCTGGTAACCTGGCTGGGATTTCTGGGAGTTGTAGGCCAAAGCACGTGGGGACCTGCAGGTTAACAACCGTACTGAATATAATACCTCTATTTAAAAAAGTCTATAGAAAAGGCATGGTTACTGGTCTAAAAATGAGAATCTCATCCTGTAAGCCTGTTGATAAGCTTAAGCATATGGCTAATTTTCAGAGTGGTGTGCAAATAAGCAGGTTAAACAAAATAAGACAAAAACTATTCTACTACCATGACCCCGAAGGAGAGACCCAATGAAAGGTACAAAGACGTGTTCCATTAAAAACATACACAAACAGTGAGCTGATGATTAACCCACAATGAACCCATGTTCTAGAACTTTCTGCCAATGAAACTGTTATTTTTCATTTATTTGTGCGTTTCTAACTTGTGATTTCTTTTTTTAAAAAAGTACCTTGAGCCCTTGTTTGGGAAAACTCAAAATATAAGCAAATAAACATCAGGAGTAGAAGGAGCATTGTGTTAGCTGCTCTAAGCAGTATTTTAAATAAAAGGGAGAATGCAGATCTATTGAACAAATCTATTGAACCCTGAAAGCATGAACATGGGCCAAGGAAGAGAAATGGCTGAGGGGTTCAATAAAAACAGTAACGGGAATTGCTGCAGTCACCCCCCTCCCTATATATAAACACATCTGAACATCTGAGGCAGTTGCCTCAGTCTGCCTATCATTGCAGATGTTCCGGATGGACAGCCCTATCACTTTAAAGTAGCAAGATGTACTTACCAACCATGAACCTGTGATAATGAGAGCCCGATTCCCACCTGGTGGAAAAAAGTTTTCATTATCCCCATGAGATGAGTTTGCATTAGATCCAGTTCGGTTCTTCTGGTTTTCCAGCCTTGTTTGCAGAAGAGCACTGGGGAGAAGGTGACAAACAAAGATCCATCACACAAAATGCAGCTGTTAAATTGGGAAGAGCAAAAATCTATCTACTGGTAGATCTTTTTGTTGATTTGTAGTGGATCAACAAGGCTATCTGAGATTCAATCATTTAATAACAGCAACCACAAAGTGACTTTTGCTCATCCTAAACAAGTGGTTCTCAACCTGTAGGTCCCCAGATGTTTTGTCCTTCAACTCCCAAAAATCCTAACAGCTGGTAAACTGGCTGGGATTTCTGGGAATTGTAGGCTAAAACACCTGGGGACCCACAGGTTGAGAACCACTGTCCTAAACTATACAGCTGGACCAAAGAAAGGATGCTTGTTGGTACAACCAATCATGTTTTGAGCCAGATAGGGATCCTCGATGAAAGACTTAGGTTGCCATAAAGTCTCCTTGCTTTCTTTGGCTGCTTTTATTTCATTATATGCTGCTTCATTACTAATCATCTATTATTTCCATTAAAATGTTGTCTTTTTTAAAAAAATACAATTTCATTATCTGATGTCATATTTCCAGTGGGTGGGTAAAGACATAAACAAGTAGAATTAAAGAATTCTAAAACCAAGCATTTTGGGGTTTGTGAGATTTATCTGATTTTGGTTTTGAGTGTGAGAATTGAAACAGAAGCTACAGCCCTTCTACAAAATCATCATAATCATTCCATGCTTCTCTCCATCTTTTGGCACTTGGTAGCATTCACTAGACAAAACCCATATAAAACAAGGGATGTCCCAATGCCAGCTGGCAATGAAATGTAAAGAGCATTACCTCCCTTCACCTCTAGATAGGGATGAAAATAATACTTGGAAAATGCAGATGAAGTATAAGTTGTATAATTTCCCCAAATGCCAGGAAAACCTGAAGAGGAATCTACGACAAGACAATTGTCACACTGCAATCAATCCTCCGTATCCATAGATTTTGCATCCATAGATTCAACCATCAATATATATATAAAATTCAAACAAGGAAACCTCGATTTTGCCATTATAAATAAGGGGCACCATTTTACTACACCATTGTGTATAATGGGACTTAAGCAACCACAGATTTTGGTCTCAACGGGGAGTCCTGGAATCAAACCACAGTGGATAGAATGTGCAGAAGATCACATTTCCTCTATAAAAAGCAAGTATTCCCAGCAAAATGATATATTGTAATTTTCTGCACAAATGTGTGTGTGTGTGTGTGTGTGTGTAAATTACTTGACAGGTGAGTGGATTTTAAGGATTTTCTCACAATAGAGAGCAAAAATGTAAAAGTATTTGTTGTTTCTCATGGAAATGAAATTTGCACCCCTATGCTTATCTCAGCAACACCTTCTACAAACAATCTATGAAACCAGTCATCAGCAACAATAATTATAAGTCATAATTTTTTTTAAAAAAATAACTATTAGGATTTAGCAAGAAGACTAGTTGCAACTGAATGCACACAGCAACAAGTCTGACCACACATTTTTAATTGGTCATAGTGGCACTCAGGAGAGTTTGCATTCTTCTAGAACCTCTAACATGTTTCTACTGGCTACAGGATTTGCTAAGTGTCTTAGTATTTATGGGGCAGTCTCCTTGGCTTCACCATGAAAGAATGCCTGTTTCAAACAAGAAATTCCAGGTGTTTCCTTTGCACCAGCTGCAGGTATATTGTTTCTCATTTGAAAAGTAGCAGGGGACAGAGTGACTTGAAGTTGATGGGTAGGTGGAAAGGGAACTTCTAGGCCAGGGGTCCCAAAACTTTTAAAGTTCCTCAGATTGTTGCCGAGGTGTGTGTGTGATTTTAATTGTGTGTCAGTGCCACACACCCACTGCCCCTTTCCCTCCCTCACTCATCCTCACCACCTGCATGTGATGGTAATGACAGGGTGTGGGGAAAAGACCTTTGTGGTCTTTTCCCCACACCCTGCGGGCCTTAGACTGGGGACTCTTGTTATAGGCTGTTAAACTTTCTACACTGTCTTCTTATTTAGATAGGCTTTGGGGTTGTTGTACCTTTACTGAGTCATGGCGGCGCAATGGGTTAAACCCTTGTGCCAGCTGAACGGCTGACCTAAAGGTTGGGTTGCTGACCTGAAGATTGCCAGTTCGAATCCGCAGGATGGGGTGAGCCCCCGTCTGTCAGCTCTAGCTTATGGGGACATGACAGAACCCTCTCAGCTAACACATCCCTGCATCCCCTGGGCAACATCTCTGTAGGCGGCCAATTCTCTCATACCAGAAGCGACTTGCAGTATGTTCTCAAGTTGCTTCTGACATAATAAAAAACCTTTACTTTTATTCCTCCATTTTAAATGCATTTATACCAGTACAACATTTTAATAGGGTAATTTGTTTTTATGTGTTGTCGAAGACTTTCATGGCCGGGATCACAGGGTTGTTGTATGTTTTCTGGGCTGTATGGCCATGGAGAAACTGTTTCTCCATACCTCACAAACTCTGAGGATGCCTGCCATAGATGTGGGCAAAACGTCAGGAGAGAATACTTCTGGAACATGGCCATACAGCCCGGAAAACATACAACAACCCAATTTGTTTTTTAAAAAAACTTTTTATTATAATGATTGCTTTAAAGTGTGTGTTGTTATAATCTGTGCTGTGACCTGCCCTGTGTCCTATACTGAGAGTTAGGCACAGAACCAAAGGTACCATCAACCTAAACAAAGCATTAACTAACAGCACCGTCACTGCAGTTATATTTATTGTCTGCCTTTCTCCTAGAACCAGAACCCAAGGTTCTCCTAGAACCAGAACCCTTTCTCCTAGAACCAGAACCCATGTGGCCCGCCCTTGGTTTTATTGTTCTTTGATCTTGTTTAATGTAGTGTATATTTTCTTTTATTGTGTTGTTTAATGTGCTATGATTTGTTGTTCTATTATATTTTGTTATATTGTATTGTTCTGGGCATGGCCCCATGTAAGCCGCCCCGAGTCCCCGTTGGGGAGATGGTGGCGGGGTATAAATAAAGTTTATTATTTATTATTATTATTAATAATAGAAAATGCTATATCTCTCCCTTTTTCACTCTGTCCTATGTTGTTATGAGCCTTCAATTGGTGTTTTGACTTATAGCAACCCTAAGGCGAACCTATAATGGAATATTCATTCAGAAGAAGCTGAGAGAGTGTGGCTTGCCCAAGGTCTTCTACTGGGTTCCCCATATAGTTGAGTGGTGATTCAAACTCTCTCTCCCCCCCCCCCCCGAGTTATAGTCCAGCCCTCAAACCACTACATCACTCTGGCTGTATGTTTACATCCCATTTTTCCTTCAACAAGCTCAGAATGGTGTACTGTATATGATGTCAATGCTATTCAGTCTTCCCAGCAACACTGTGATAAGGCTTAGAAAGAACAGCTGCCCACGTTCAATCACTAGGTACTAAGGGTAGATTTAAATATGGGTCTCTGTGATAGGTATTAAGAACATGTGGCCCATCATATACGGTTACTCTGCAGTTGTCATCACAACTTATCTTAGCCTGGTAAGGCTGATGGGAGCTGACCCATAGTAGCAGCAGCTCAATGACATTTGCATGAGTGTCTGGTCCACACCCTGATCTAGGACACAGTGCAGATTAGTTTTAACATGCACTCCATTCTAAAAGATAATCCACCTGATTCCCCTGGATTATTTTCAATACTAGGTATAATGGAAATATTTCAGCAGAAAAAATAACAACAGGATCCATAGGAAAAGCAGCAATGTTAATATCGTTTCATGCATTGCAGTTATTTGCATGCAGAAACATGTTGTCTTTTTACCTGATGTTTTCTCCATAGTAGATAGTAGTTTCATCTGTCAAAAGTTCACATGAAAACCCAATGTTTTCTGCAGTTTCTGCAAACAGAGGAGAATGTTCCGTCAGTTGGCTTCCTCCTTCAATTGTCAGTCTCTCTGACATACATACACAATGCATACACCAAACTTAGAGAACAATCAGGTAAAAAAAGAAGAAAATCCTTTCACAGTAATCTACACAGACATACACCTTAGGTAAATAAGAAGCAGCTATTCATACACACTACCTTTTTTGTCACCAGTCAACACCCAGATCTTTATATCTGCCTTTGACAGCTTGGATATTGTTTCTGGAACTCCATCTTGTAGCTTGTCTTCAATTGCCGTGGCACCCAGGAGCTGTAGATATTCAAAGAACAGGAATGTTAGCTGCAGTTGCATGATTGACTCACTTACTGGCTTGCACTCTCCATCTAGCCTACCAAGGTTATTAGAGCTGTCATGAAGCTCTCACAGAGACAACCACTCAACATAGAGGTAATAGATGGTAATTAATAATAATAATAATAATAACAACAACTCAGCCGCTATCAGGACCTCAACACTGAACTTCAAAGACTCTGGCAGAAACCAGTGCAGGTGGTCCCGGTGGTGATGGGCACACTGGGTGCCATGCCAAAAGATCTCAGCCGGCATTTAGAAACAATAGATATGGACAAAATTATGATCTGCCAACTGCAAAAGGCCACCCTACTGGGATCTGCGCTCATCATCTGAAAATGCATCACATAGTCCTAGACACTTGGGGAGTGTTCGACTTGTGATTTTGTGATATGAAATCCAGCATGTCTGTCTTGTTTGCTGTGTCATACAATAAAATAATAATAAACTTTATTTATATTCTGTCCTATCTCCCCAAGAAGACTCAGGGCAGATTCCAATGACAAAAAGGCAAACATTCAATGCCCGATAAAATAAATACAAATAAAATATCGGCCATCCAAGACCTAACATAGACCAACAAATAGCAAAATATACCCACGTATAAGGGCCCCTGGTGGCACAGTGTTTTAAAGCGCTGAGCTGTTGAACTTGCGGACCAAAAGGTCCCAGGTTCAAATCCCGGGAGCGGAATGAGCACCCGCTGTTAGCCCCAGCTCCTGCCAACCTAGCAGTTCAAAAACATGCAAATGTGGGTAGATCAATAGGTACTGCTCTGACGGGAAGATAACAGCGCTCCATGCAGTCATGCTGGCCACATGACCTTAGAGGTGTCTACGGACAACGCTGGCTCTTTGGCTTAGAAATGGAGATGAGCACCAACCCCCAGTCGGTCATGACTGGACTTAACGTCAGGGGAAACCTTTACCTTTACTACCCTCATATATCAAATTAAACCCACATATATACCAAATGTTAACATATAATCTAGAATTAATTAAATTAAATCTAGTATAAAAACATGTTGGTATTACTTCTGTATTTTTGCATACTTTGACACTTTGATTTTCATCCATGTCAAGGTATCAATGTAAGCAACTATTCATCAGTACAGTTGACAGAGAAAGTCAATGGCCTAGTCAACATTTTGGCTTAAGCAGGGTTTGAACTTGAGTCTTCCCAACCTAAACAAGTTGACCCTGGGCTTCAGTTCATTTTCTTTTGTCGACTAATTGAAATAATTACTTGGCCCTAAGAAAGTCAAAGTGACCATCTTTGTTAAAAGATGGAAGAAGTCTCATCTCCTCTTTCATTCTATGCTGCAGTCACAAAAATTGGTGATCCCAGTCAGTACATTACAAGTTGAAGAAATGTTGAAAAAGAAGTTATTCTCCTTGGTGTACACACAATACAGCTACCATTATGAAGAGTGTCACTATAAGAGTGATGAAAAAGGAGACATAGGAAAGTTCATGCATCTTTAGGAAAAGATCATTTGACAGGAACTCAGTGTTAGAAATGCTGCAAGTTCTAATGTTAGAAGTCCCCCACCCCTGGCTTCCCATTACACTTACAATTAAATTTTGTTCAATTTCTTCATACACCTTGTCCAGAGCTTCGTCACGGTTTCTCAAAGCAACACTAGCAGCCATGAATTTTTTATTCCATGCCTCATACTCTTCGTTGCTGATGTCCTTGTAGCAAAGACATAATGTTCTAAGGGTTTCACTTGCAAAGATCTATTCAAGGAAAGCGAAAAGAATATCTCAGGGCTGTATTCAAATATCATTTGAAAAAGCATCTCCTAAACAAATCAAACTGACAGGAATAAATTGCCATGTGAGAATGAAGGTCATTGGGTCTATTTCAGAATAAGCAAAAGAGAAAGCCAAGTCAAAGGAATCCCACAACTGTCCCAAAAGCTCCTTAATCAGACTTGTGAAATAATAATACTGCAATGATAAGAAGACAGGAGCAAGACATTTTTTTCCAGTTATGCAATTCTACATATATATATATACTCAAAAGCAAGCCCTACTAGGCATACTTTTCCTCAATGGAAACTCCTTTCAGTAAAATATTCATAGCACTGCAGCTGAAATACCAGAAGTTATCAGTTTCAAATGAAAAATGCACTGTCTTTGGACATTCACCAGTTCAACTCTGGTTTTAATTGGGAATCCAATAAAAATTCTGGGAAATAAAAGTTCCAAAATTTGTCAGGAATTCCATTTGCAGAGAACCTTGTACATTTTCATGAAATTTAATTGCCATGTTTCCTATTGTGGCAAATAAGAACAGTAAAACTTATTTTGTAGCACAGATCTATCCTAAGATAGGAAGGTAAATCATATTGACAGATTATCAAATCTTTGACAAGAAAGATTGTTTTGGTATGGCAAAATACTTTGCTGGAAAAAAAATGTAAACTATCATAAAATATTTTGGCCTTGAGTGAAATTTCCTGTAACCTCATTGAGCAATGAAAAAACCTTTTACATTTTCCATTCTTATCTGTCAGTATGATATAAAAAAACGATTAAAATTCCTGTGTATGTGCCTTCAAGTCATCTGTCGACTCATGGCAACCCATGGATTTCTAATGGCAAGTGGTTTTGCTGATTTCTTCCATTAGACTCGAAATGTGCCAATTGTATATCTACATGTATATTTTTATGAATGTTTAATGTATTTGATTTTAATGGATTGAATGAACTGTATTATTTTTATATATGTGTTTTATTGTAAGCCACTCTGAGTCCCCTATTGAGTGAGAAGGGCGGGATACAAGTATTGTAATAAATAAATAAATGAATGAATAAAATAAATGAATAAAATAAAATAAAAAATAAATAAAAAAATAAAATAAATGAATGAATAAAATGTGGTCTGCAGCACCTGGCATTCACTGATGGTCTCCAATCCAAGAACTAACCAGGGGTAGCGTGCTTAGCTTCCAAGATCATAGAATCATAGAGTTGGAAGAGACCTCGTGGGCCATCCAGTCCAACCCACTGCCAAGAAGCAGGAAAATCGCATTCAAAGCACCTCCAACAGATGCCCATCCAGCCTCTGCTTAAAAGCCTCCAAAGGAGCTTTGGAGATCAAATGGGAGCTGTGCCTTTGAGGTATTTACACGACCATAGAGCCAGTAGTGATCTGAGAGTTGGATTACAACTTGAGGGTTTCAATCTTTGCTCAGCCATGAAACTTACTGGGTGACCTTGGAGGAAGGCAATGGCAAGCCTTTTATGAACAACTCTTGCCAAGAAAACCTTGTGATATGTTTGCCTTAGGGCCTCCATACATCAGAAACAACTTGAAGGCACAGAAGAGTATATTAAAGTGCAAATATGAGTATGTTTATCTCAGAGAAGAGAAGACTAAAGGGAAATACAAATGTGTGAAGAAATGACATATGGAAGAGGGCAAAGACTTGTTTCTCTGCTTCCTCAGAGAAAAGGATTTCACCTCCTTATAAGAGTCACGGGTAGATTTCCATTGGCAGCAAGAGCAGTTTGACAAATGGAACCAATTACATACAAAGGTGTTAAACACTCCATCACTACAGAGTCCCAGACAAATGTTGGACAGCCATCTACTTGGTCTACTCCAGTCAATAAAGCAGGTCGATCTATCTGGCCTACAAAGCCCCTTCCATCTCTAAGACTTTATGACCAAAGGCAACCAACCGTGTTCTAATGCACAAAAGACATTGTTTTTAAGCCTGGAGAACAAACAACTCCGCATATGTATGCTTGCCCACAATGTCCTGCCTCATGCACGGAGGAGGAGTTGTTTAAAGCTACGGACAATGCAGTTGCTGTTGCCCATTTCTGGTCTAAAACTATTTAGTTGTTTGTGATCTCTATTTTTTTTCTTCATCATTTTTAAATGTATTTGTTATGCAATGCTTTTGACACGAAATAAATAAAAAAAGCCTGGAGATGTTATACCCTAATAACTTACAAACATGGACTTTAGCATGTTATTTGTTGTAAACTGCTTCATATGTATTCAAAAGTAAGAGGTTTATTTTATTTTTGTTATTCTGTGCCTTCTGGGATTTTCTTGGAGATATTTAGTCAATAGGAATTACAATATTCAACACAGAAGGACAAAAGAGAAGGAATCTGAACCATGGTCTTCTAGTATCCTATTACAATACGAAAACCAGTACACCACACTTTTTTTCTTTTATTACATACCCCACTTGAAAAAGTAAATAAATGTGTTCCCAAAGTAATTTCTATACCCCAAATGGAACATTGGCTCGGGCTGTGGCGCAGGCTGTAGAGCAGCTGCAATTAATCACTGCAATGAATCACTCTGACCAGGAGGTCATGAGTTCGAGGCCCGCTCGGAGCCATGTTTGTCTTGTCTTTGTTCTATGTTAAAAGGCATTGAATGTTTGCCTGTATGTGTAATGTGATCTGCCCTGAGTCCCCTTCGGGGTGAGAAGGGCGGAATATACATGCTGTAAATAAATAAATAAAACATTATAATATATCACAGAATGGCAAGCAGGAGAAGGAGGTTGCACACAATGTGCTAAAGCAAACTCTAGAGCAGACTATCCCAGCCCTACTAAAACATGGCACCACAACTTCCATCATCTCCCAGTAAAACTACAATCTGATTTGGGATTCATCCAGCACATCTGGAGGGCACCAGGCTGGAGATGGCTGCTTGAGAGCTACCACATCCATACTGGCAAACACTGCATAAGATCCCCAGCCCCAAAAGTCTACTTACATCCAGTGCACGTTCTGTAGTCTGCTTTTGGGGATCATTCCGATGTAGGCGTTCATAAATCACTGTATCCGCCCCTTTACAATACAGCCTGATTGCTCCATTTGGTTCTCTTGCTATAAAAATAAGATGCAATCAAGAATTTCAAAAAAAGATGAATATTATAAATACGTATACTTTCATTTTTATGAACTACAGTTGACCCTTCACACTTGCAGGTTTGGCTTTTGCAGTTATTCATGGATTTGGTTAAAAGGGTATCTTTAGGAATCTCGAGCTCTTCCATTGTGATTCTTTAGACAGCGCCCAGTGGGATTTGACCACTTTTACATGACTAGAAAAGTAGTGGTTTTTCACTTTCACAGGGGTTCTGTGCCCCTAACATCAGTAAATGTGGAGGACTGATTGTACTTCTATATCAACCATTTAAATGACATAGGGCATAATGAGAAAATTATAAAACCCGGGCTGTGGCGCAGGCTGGTGAGCAGCCAGCTGCAGCCAGCTGCAACAAATTACTCTGACCAAGAGGTCATGAGTCCGAGGCCAGCTCAGACCCTGCGTTTGTCTCTGTCTTTGTTCTACGTATGTTAAGGCATTGAATGTTTGCCTTATATGTGTAATGTGATCTGCCCAGAGTCCCCTTCGGGGTGAGAAGGGTGGAATATAAATACCGTAAATAAATAAATAAATAAATAAATAAATAAATAAATAAATAAAAAGAAACATACACTATTCCCTTTCTTTCATACAAACACACATGCTCCTGGAAAACAGCAACTAAACAATAATAAAACATTAAAATCTAAATGTTTTGGACTAAATGAATACTTTTATTACTAGATCTGCAGGTTTCCCAGAATGGAGAAATATGTCCTGTGTGAGTGCTCAACAGGCTTTACAAAAAAGCATGAATAAGTTTGTAGGGAGGACATCAGCTCCACTCTGGGAGAAAGGTGGCATATAAATTAAATAAATACATATTGCTTGCACGACTGACTGATGTGCTTTCACCAGCAATGGTTGCGGATTCACATGTCAACCAGAATGGTGAATCTGCTTCAGTTATTAGTCCAAACTTTGAAGGGACCATCCAAGACGCTCAAATTATTTGGGGGAGAGAGATCAGCAACATGGACAGTTCATTCAACCCATTGGCTAAAACACATAGCCGATTCCCCGTTTCACAGATTTAGAAGCTGCTAGTACTTATTTTACGGGAACAATGTAAACTGTTTCTCTCCTTAGGTATCTTTAAGACCAAGCTGATTTTTTTTAAAAAAAAACATGGTGGATGTATCTCTCCTATTATTTGTTTTTGAAACAAACACTTAAATAACCAAAAAACAATTGCCTGACTTACTGATAACTGACATCCGTTTTCTGTCGCTGTTGAAGTCCAGAATGGCAAGAACATCATACGTTTTTACAGTTCCCATTTCACTTATTGTAATAGTATTTTGTGTCCGTGAAAGAAAAACAAAACCAAAGTTTCTGGCAGCAGTTACTAATGCACCTTCATCAGGTGAAGCAGCCTGATAGTTGAGCTCACCTGGATGTGAAAAAAACAAAAATGCAAAGTATAATAATAAAAAACAGACCAGAGTTTATAGGAGGGGGAATTGTGGTACCGAGAATAGAAGGATGCTCTGAACAGAAATGGAGGCAAAAGGACTTCTAAAACAAATGCTTAAAACACATATTGCCAGCAAACTGCAGGGCAATGCACAAGCATCTTGGGTATCCTGGGTTGTCACAATATGTATTTGATGGGGACTTCTCATGGATTCTATCAGAAGAAACAAACTACTTACCATCACTATTGTCCACCATCACTGTGTGACAGAGTGCAAGCAGGAAGAAGAACTGCCGGATTTCAGGTTCCTTTCCCTGCTTAATCTTCTCAATCAGATACTGATCATGAAATGTGAGCTTTCCATCAGCATACATATTCCAGCTGAAATCAGCTTGCTAAACATGGAGAGAACGTGAGAGTGTCAACTTAAGGCTGTTCTTGTTGGTAATATTCAACTAGTTAAAAGCATGAGTCAATACACACAAGCCAATAAATTGGCCATTGGACAATTTTGGCTTTGATTTAATAACCTGGAGAACATTCACTTTGACAAAGCAGGTATAGCCCTAGGTCTGACATACAACTCCAAATTTGGTATTTGCCTTGCTCAGTATACTTCCCACAGAGAAAGTACCATATATACTTGAGTATAAGCCGACCCAAATATGAACTGAGGCACCTAATTTTACCACAAAAAAATGGATAACTTATTGACCCAAGTATAAGCTGAGAGCGGGAAATGAAGTAGCTACTGGTAAATTTCAAAATAAAAATAGATACCAATAAAATTACATTAATCGAGGCATCTGTTTTATATTGTGATTGTATTATGTTGCTTATATTTTGTCCTTATGTTGTTTGGGCCCCATGTAAGCCGCCCAGAGTCCCCACGGGGAGATGGTGGCGGGGTATAAATAAAGTTTATTATTATTATTATTATTATTATTATTATTATTATTATTATTATTATCATAAATAGGTTAAATAATGTACATATATGGATACAGATATACAGGTACATGGATCTATATGTATATAGGATTTGCAAGGACCTGCAAACATATGAGGGGAAAATTCATATATAAAATTAATGTATATAGATAGATAGATACAGATATATCATTACATAGGGATTGCAAAGGAGTGCAGGGGGTTAATGCCTATATATCTGTAGGAGAGATTAACAAATATTTCAGGGGAAAATGCTTTTATAAGATTAATGGATATATATTTTTCTTCTTCCTGACTTGCAAGGGCGTCTTTCCCTTTTCAAAACATTCCCTTGGTTAAGAGCGAGGGAGGCTTTAGAAAATACACTGATAAGGGAGGATAAGAGAGAAATATATCATATATTGCAAGCAATGGCCTCCAGGTTCTGTTGCATGGCCTTGAAGTTGACCCCATTATAAGCCGAGGGAGGCTTTTTCAGCTCAAAAAAAGGCTGAAAAACTCGGCTTATCTTCGAGTATATACGGTAAATCAATCCTAGTCTAGTAAATATGGTATGGATCTCTTGAATTTCTATGGTTAATTTATAATGTAATTATCTAAAGACTGTTGGGCTACAACTTCTATCATGACCTGCATTAGGGTGATGGTGGTAGTTGCAATCGAACAGCATTTGAAGTGAAGCAGTTCTCCACCTCTGCTGTAAAAGCACTTTATATTCTTGAATATCAGTAAAATAATTCCTATGCTTCGGACTATGTGTCCTTACTCTGCTGCCCAAATGTTCCAGTTTTCCATGCCACTTATGGAAACTCACGTCACAATTGACCTGCTGGACTTTAGAGTGAATTCCAGGTAAAGTTATTGATTTTTGGAATTGATGAAGGAGAGGTTTAGGAGAAGGAGGAGACTAACATTTTCTAGAACTCTACCCCTTTCAGGTATACTTTTTGCATTTGAAAATTACTTACCACAGGACGATGTTGTATTTCCCCTGTTTTATCTCTGTTCTCTCCTGGAAAAGGAAAGCAAAAATAGTATCAAGTGTGACAGAAGAACTCGCTTGCTGGATCACACCATGAGTACGTCTAGTCCAGCTTCTGTTTCCAACAAAAGCCAGCCAGGGACAGAAGCCATGCCTGTAGCTTGTCTGGTTACAGCCTTTGGTCCTCAGTTATATTGTTGTCACTGTGTGACTTCAAGTTGTTTCAGACTTACGGTGATCTTAATCCAAAGCCATCACAGCGGTTTCTGAGACTGAGAGTGTGTGGCTTACACAGGGTCATCCAATGGGTTTTTCTGACTAAGAGGGGATTTTAACCCTGGTCTCCAGATCTGTACTATGCCATGTAGGCTCCCTACTCAGTGACATACTACCTCTGAATATGGAGTCACGTATATTAATATGATAAACTATTGCAGTTAATAGTAGTAACAGATTCACTCTCCTTGAGTTGCATGAGCAGAATGCAAGTTTTCACCTCTTAACCTCCATTTCTGAATTCCCCGGTAACCCCTTTTCAGGGAGTTGTTGGAAAGGGGCTAAAAAATACCATGGCTTATGTTTTATGTGAAGATACAATCTTGCAAAATCAGTTGGTAGAATCTTACATTCTTTTCACACGTTCCTAATTTTGGCTAGTCCACCTTCTTTTAAAATACATCCCATAAGGCTCACCAGGTCCCTTCCAAACTCAACCCAGATTGTGGATTGTACAGAAGACTTCAAGAGAAGGAAAATATCAATTGCAGAGGCTGCTATATCTATCTGTTCATATAGCAATGGATATCAGCTCATGAATTTGTCTAATCCTTTCGCTAAAGCCATATAAGATAATTTTTATTGCCATAACTTCTGGGGGTTAATTTTACAGGTTAATTATCATAGAAAGCATAGGAACAACTTCTTTTGTATGTTATTAAAACATGTGAACAGTTGGTCTCTGGGAAATGTCAGCAAAGCTATGACTTACCATATGTTTCTCCACTGATGCAACATTTTTTGAATGCCATGATATTCTGAGTCAATGTGCCCGTCTTGTCCGAGAAGATATAGTGGATCTGTCCGAGCTGTTCATTCAAAGTGGTGGTTCTTGCTTTAGCAGGTGTGTCTTTCGGCGGATAATACATCTGCAAGTCCCAGTTGATAAAGTAGCTTTGTCCCAAACGGATCACCTCAACACTGAGGAAGAGATAATAATGTTTATCCTCATTTTGAAGTCTACAACACTCAGGAAAAAAAGTCTAAAAAATCAGTGGAATGCCAGGCAAATTCTTAATTTCTGGATCCAGAGGGCTATCCAAAACAGTACATTTATGTGGAACTATAAGGTAAAAACATCTCAAGTAATCAGTTTGGTGTTCCTATATTTGTAATTGATATATTGATACAAATCAATTCAGAAGAATAAAGATGTGCCTTCAAATCGTCTGTCAACGTATTGCAACATCATGAATTTCATAGCAAGAGAGTAAATAGAAGGAGAGATAATACAATTATATATCCTGTTTCCTTAACATGATTATCCTTAAAGGACAGGGCACATTAGACAACCTGTTTACAAGCATTTGCATTTAAATGCACACCTGAAAAGTACAGTGATATTCAAGGCATTTCATTTCATTCCATTGTCATTTTCTTGCACAGACTAGTCTGACAGACTTAAATATCACTAAATAGACCTATTTGACAAGGACGGCTTGTTTAAAAAGCCTTGAAGTACCACAATTATTAGCAGGGGAAAAGATTCTGATAATAATCTGTACTTAAGAGAAAATTATTCTATAGCTAAGTTCATGGTCTGTAGAGAAGCTGAATGTGAAGCAAACTTGATCAGCCTCAAACCATTTACAACAACTTTATTGTTTATACTCTAATTATAAGAAGTTACACACTACCTACTGAGTCATGTTCAAGAGTTTAATGAGGCCATACAAAGTTATAAATAAAGTTGGACAAGATACTGAGCTCACATCTTTTGACCATTCCTCAACCAAAGAAAACTTGTGTTATGTATCTTTGGTCAACTCCAAGTTATAGTGACCCAATTATAGGATTTTTATGGCAGGATTTATTCAGAGGAGACTTGCCATTGCCTTCTTTTAAGGCTGATAGAATGTGATCTATGCAAAGGCAGACAATAGTACAGTTCTCTGATAAAAGTGCTATAAATTGGTCAATTGCAAAAGTTTAGCAGAAGCAAATATTTCACAGTTTATGCAAAAACAATTCTCTGCATATAAAGAAACAACAAATATACTTAAAGAAGAGATCAACAAACCTGATTCACCAGCAATAGAACTAATAGTCACCCCTCACTGTCAAATTAGAAATATATCTATAAATAATTAAGTTTGTCATAACTTTGCTTACAATCTTTTGTACTTTTAATCTTGAATGCTGGACATATTACTGGAATGAAACTAACCAAAGTCATCCAGTGGGTTCCTGTGATTGACTAGAGATTCAAATCCTAGCCTTCCCAAGTGTTCCCAAACCACTACTCCATAATGCAGTGGTTCTCAACCTGTGGGCCTCCAGGTGTTTTGGCCTACAACTCCCAAAAATCCCAGCCAGTTTACCAGCTGTTAGGATTTCTGGGAGATAAAAGCCAAAACATCTGGGAGAACCACTGCCATAATGGCTGTAATGGTTTTCCAGTGAAGTGTTGCCAGGAAATGCTATGAAAGTAGCCTTCCAATAAATGTTCTCCACATTCTTGAATATTTTACATAAATTTGAAAAAAAAACTTATCATTTCTACATGTTTCCACTATCTTACTATTTCCCGTTCTATTTTTAAAATGTGTTGACACGTCTTTTATGGTATTTTTTATGCAAACCACTTAACAGATTTTATTCGTATTAAGTGCAGTACAATTGTAATACATACAAAAATACACGGTGTCAGTTACCTTACATAGAGGGATATGGGAACCATGGTGTTGAGGACAATGATGTAGCCCCAAAAGTTAAGGAAGCCACGGTATGAAGGTGTATAATCTTTTCCATCATAGAGATACCAAGAGGAATTGCCAATCTGCTGTTCCCAGTATGTGTGTCCAATAGCCAAGCCGGCAGAAACCAAGATGAGCAAAATGAAGATCTGGGTTGTAAAACACAACACAACAAAGTTTTACAAATTTGCAGGCAATCATTGCTTCCTCAATTGATCACCTCAAATGACCAACTTCTTGGGGGGAAAAGAATAAAAAGAGGAATTATCCACCACCAAAGCCATGGACAAAAATAAACAAACAAAAGAAACATGTTTTAGATAATGCTTTTAAAGTTGCCCAATGGTGGCTGGTAGCTCTGAAATGACAGAAGTATCGAATCTGTTCTGAATTGGAGTGTGAACTCTAAAGGAACTCTCCGGAGGACTAGACTCTATCTTCCCACATTGGGCCCTTCCAGACAGGCCCTATATCCCTATATATATATATCCTATATATGACATGGGATATTCCAAAGTAGCATCAAAAATATACCCATTCCCACTTTCCTTCTTCACTACTTGTTATGATTGAGCCTCGTGGCTCTGTTTCTGACAGGCGTGGGCGTAAGACTCCTCGAGAGTCGGATACTCTCGAGGAGCGAGAGAGAAAAAGACTGCGAGACATATTTGCAGCACCCTCTGACGAAGAGTCTTTCGAAGGGTTCACGGAGAGAATGGAGGAAGGGCTGGTTAGCTCAGAGGAGGATGAGATGGATTGGACTCGGGTAAGGGAGGAATTGGGGGCCACTGGCCATGATGGGGCAGAAGATGAATGGGGACCTTCAGGATTAGACCCATGGCGTAGCTGGAGGGATGGGACGGGATCCACAGCTGGAGATGCTGTTGGGCGTAGTCAGAGGTGTTCCAGCTCTGACGAGGAAAGTGATGAGGAAACGCCCGGGTTAAGGAGGGCAGCTGACAGTGATGAAGATTTGTAACTGGCATAAAATGGGGCTTGGGAGCAATTGCAAATTGCGTCGGGCAAGGTAATCTGGGCAAACGCTTGGGATTCGTGTGTGTGTGTGGGACGCTTCCCTGAAGACTTGTGTACTTTCCTGTGCTGAGACGTAAGTTGATTGGAATCCAGGGTCAGACGGCGGGAGGGATTGTGTGGGCATTTGTTTGTGCAAACCTGTGCTTACTCTTATTAGCTTGACCTTCCGTCGTCTTCCTGACGGACGCCATCTCCTGCTTTGAGAACTCGGACTGAACTGACCACGGCTTGTCTTCCCCCCTTCTTGGACTTGGAAAAACTACAAACGTCTGCTTCTGGCTTTGATCTACGGAACGGAACTGGTCTACTCTACTGCTAAAATCCCTGGCTGCGTCTGCTCGTGTTGGAGATCCTGTCTGCTGTGTGTGTGTGTGGGAGCGACGCAAGTTACTCTAAAAAACAGTGTTGGCAGCAGAGAGGAATCTGCTGCCAATTAGTTGCATTCCTTGTATCTTTTGTTTCTTGGCTTTCGTTTTGTTTTTTACCCAGGCTGAAGAAAGCAGTTTGTTTTTTACCCGGATTAAACTCCGGTTTAATCCGGTTTATCTTTTGAACATTTACTTTTGTCCCTTTTTGCTCCTAAAGGCAAAAATTGCCTGGCCCTTGTGTTTTTACGGGCATTTTTGAGTTCTGTAATCTAATAAACTCTGTTACTTTGAATCTTGTGGCGTTCTGTCCTTGACAGATTGCCCGACGCCCATAAAAGGTTTATTGCAGCAATAAACCCGTCAGGAAGACGATGGATGAGTTAAGGGTCAAATTAGACCAATTGCAAACGGCCTTTACCGTTAGCCAAACCGCTCATGCCGTGAAAGGACATGTTTTGACTCCTGAACGCTTTGACGGAACCAGGTGCAAGTTGCCAACCTTTTTGGCACAAGTGGAGCTTTATTTTTCTCAGCTCAGTGCTCACGCGTATCCTACAGACACTAGCAAAGTGGCCTTTATTTTGAGTTTGTTGACCGGTCCCGCAGGACAATGGGCCACTAATTTAATTTTGGGAAATGACCCAGTCAAGGACAATTTGAATAATTTCAAAAAGTTGTTAACTGATACTTTTGGGGATCCTCTCCGCACGGAGAACGCTGGGTGGGCTCTGTATCGGTTGAAACAGGGAAAGGGGACTGTTTTGGATTACTTAAATAAGTTTAACCTGTATCGCCACCAGCTGGATTGGGGGGAAAATGCATTCATGCTTTTATTTACTGCCGGGCTAAGTGATATGCTCCAGGATGAATTAGCACGCTTGGAGCCGGCTGAAAGCTGGGACGCCTTAGTAGCTAAGGTGCTGCGTTTAGACGCAAGGTTCGAGGCTCGTAAACATTCAAAAGCAATGTGTGCGCCACCCATGCATGTAACCAGGGCACCTGTGGTGATGGGGGAAGAGCCCATGGAGCTTGGGGTCTTTAAAAAGCTGTCTACAGAGGAAAAGAGCCGTAGGAGGCAGCTGGGCTTGTGTTTGTACTGTGGGAATGCTGGGCATTTTGCCAAAAGTTGTAATGTGAAACCTTCCCAGCTTTCGGGAAAAGGCCAGCCCTAGTGCGACGTGAGTCCAACGCACTAGGGCTCCTCAAGCAGTCAACTGAGGGGAGGAAGCATGTTTTCGTACCCATTACATTATCTGTTGGGGGAAGGGAACTTGTTTCCACTTTGGCACTGCTGGACTCAGGAGCCACGGTCTCTTATGTAGATATTGAGTTTGCTAAGAAGCATGGCATTCCTAAGGTGCGCAAGGCATGCGACGTGTGGGTGGAAGGAGCAGATGGGAGACTGCTGGAGACTGGGGTGGTTAACCAGGAAACCTCGGCAGTAACGTGGGAGGTGCAGGGAGTAACGGGAACGTTTGTGTGGGATATTACGAGCTTGCCTAGATATGATGTGATCCTGGGGATGGATTGGCTAGCTGTAGTAAACCCACAAGTAGATTGGGCAACACGTAAAGTGATTTTAAAGAGGCAGGATTGTTGCACTCTAAATGTTACTCATTCTGATATGGAGGGAGTGCCAGCTGAGTATGGGGAGTTCTCTGATGTATTTTGTAAAAAAGAAGCGGACAAATTACCACCGCACAGGCCATATGATTGCGCCATCAAGTTGGCAGAAGGTGCGAAACTGCCAGCAGGGAGGCTGTATGCCTTGACTGTACCGGAAAGGCAAGCTTTGCGGGAGTTTCTAGATGAAAATTTAGCCAAGGGGTTTATTCGCCCATCTAGTTCTCCAACTGCGGCACCAGTATTCTTTGTAGCCAAAAAGACTGGGGAACTTAGGCTGGTCTGCGACTATCGGATCCTAAACAAATACACCATTCGGGATAGGTACCCGCTCCCTTTAATCTCGGAACTGTTATCAAGGGTGCAAGGGGCTAAGGTCTTTACCAAGCTTGACCTGCGGGGGGCCTATAACTTAATCCGTATACGGGAAGGGGATGAATGGAAGACGGCATTTAACACGTGTTTCGGATGCCACGAGTTCCGAGTCATGCCTTTTGGGCTTTGTAATGCTCCTGCGGTCTTCCAGAGGTTCATGAACGATGTGTTCAGGGACCTAATTGACCAATTTTTAGTGATTTATTTGGATGATATCTTGATTTTTTCTAAGGACGAGAAAGAACATCGTCAACATGTCAAGCAGGTTCTGCACCGACTGCGGGCTAATGGGCTTTTCGCCAAGGCTTCCAAGTGCGTCTTTCATGTGCCTGAAGTGGAGTTCCTAGGTCATGTAGTGTCAGGTAGGGAACTTAAAATGGACCCACATAAGGTTGACGCCGTCAACTCATGGCAGGAGCTGAAGACTAAGAAGGATGTACAAAGGTTCTTAGGTTTCGCTAATTACTACCGGGAGTTTATTCCGAATTTTGCAAAGCTCACGGTACCTTTGACGCAGCTTCTGCGCAAGAAACAGCCATTTGTGTGGGGGCGGGAAGCTCACGAGGCATTTCTACAACTTAAGTCTAGTTTTCAATCGGACAACATACTAACCCATCCTGATGTTGACAAACCGTTCGTGGTAGAAGCGGACGCTTCTAGCTACGCGTTGGGGGCTGTATT
Source organism: Anolis carolinensis (assembly GCF_035594765.1). NCBI lineage: Eukaryota > Metazoa > Chordata > Lepidosauria > Squamata > Anolidae > Anolis > Anolis carolinensis. Next base: position 306,955,699 of record NC_085842.1, on the reverse strand, counting down.
GTCTCAGAAGGATTCCTCAGGGACCTTGCGTCCCTGTGGATTTTACTCGCGGCAACTAACACCCTTCGAGCAGAACTATACCATATGGGAGAAGGAGTTGTTGGCGATTAAGGTGGCGTTTGAGGTGTGGCGGCACTGGCTTGAAGGGGCACGGCACCAGATCGTGGTCAGGTCTGATCATAAGAACTTAGAGCACTTGCAAACAGCAAAGAAGTTAAACCAGCGTCAAATCCGCTGGGCTTTGTTTTTCTCCAGGTTTAACTTCAAGGTGCAGTTCGTGGAGGGGAAGGCAAACTTGCGGGCCGATGCTTTATCCCGCAAGCCAGAATTTAAGACCAATGAGCAGGTAGTATGTCAGACCATCTTGCCTACTGCCTCGCTGTGTGTTGTAGATAATGAGCTCGGGTTACATGACCAGATCCTTGAGGCTCAGAAAGATGATGTGTGGACTCAGGAGCAACTGATGTTGCTCTCAGCAGGTAACCGTACCATACTGCCGCATCTCCAAGATCAAGACGGGGTATTGGTGCGTAGGGGGCAGGTTTACGTACCAGTGGGGGCCCTCAGGTTGGAGGTGATTAGAGCCCACCATGACGAACCCATGGCTGGGCACTTTGGCAGGTTCAAGACCGTACAGCTTATCACCAGGAGCTACTGGTGGCCAAAGATGCGGCAAGACATTCTGCGCTTTTGTGACAGCTGCGCCGTTTGCCAGCAAAGTAAGACGCCTGTTGGGCGCCCTAGAGGGTTGTTGTCGTCTTTACCTGTTCCGGAGAGGCCATGGCAAATCATTTCCATGGATTTCATTTCAGATTTGCCTAAGTCTGGGGGTTATACTTGTATTTGGGTGGTGGTGGATTTATTTAGTAAACTGGCTCATTTTATTCCTTGTTCAACCATTCCGGCGGCCCCTACGTTGGCCTTACTATTTACAAAGCACATCTATCGCTTGCACGGAGCACCCGAGGTGATTATTTCCGATAGGGCTCCGCAATTTGTGTCACGCTTTTGGAAACACTTCCATGAGTGCTTGGGGACTAAGTTAAACGTGTCGTCCGCCTTCCATCCGCAAACGGATGGACAGTCGGAACGGGTTAATGGGCTCTTAGAGCAGTATTTGCGTTGTTTTTGTTTAGATCAACCCACGGCTTGGGTGAAGTGGTTACCGGTGGCGGAATTTGCTTACAACAATGCGGTGCACACGTCTAGTCAGCATACGCCGTTTGAGCTTACTTATGGCTTTCACCCACGGGGAGGTGTGGCGCCGTCGACCAATGTGGTCTCTTCGGACCCTGTGTACCGTTCTACGGAAATGGCTGCATTGCATGATGTTGCCCGTCGCTTACTGTTGGAAGCTAAGGCAACGCAGAAGACTCAGGCTGACCGCCACAGGCAGGCAGGGGAGGAGTTGGAAGAAGGGGATTTGGTGTGGTTATCTTCCAAACATATTAAACAGGCTGGGGGAAAGTTTGCGCCTCGGTATTTGGGTCCCTTTCCTATCGTTAAAAAGATTTCTTCTGTTGCGTTTCGTTTGCGTTTACCGTCTAGTTTAAAGGTCCATCCAGTCTTTCATCGTTCGCTGTTGAAACTTGATACCTCTAGTCGTCGTGGTGCTATAGCGGAGGGTATCACTGCCACTTCTCCGCCATCGGGGGAGGAGGCCTTTGTGAGAGGGGATAGTGTTATGATTGAGCCTCGTGGCTCTGTTTCTGACAGGCGTGGGCGTAAGACTCCTCGAGAGTCGGATACTCTCGAGGAGCGAGAGAGAAAAAGACTGCGAGACATATTTGCAGCACCCTCTGACGAAGAGTCTTTCGAAGGGTTCACGGAGAGAATGGAGGAAGGGCTGGTTAGCTCAGAGGAGGATGAGATGGATTGGACTCGGGTAAGGGAGGAATTGGGGGCCACTGGCCATGATGGGGCAGAAGATGAATGGGGACCTTCAGGATTAGACCCATGGCGTAGCTGGAGGGATGGGACGGGATCCACAGCTGGAGATGCTGTTGGGCGTAGTCAGAGGTGTTCCAGCTCTGACGAGGAAAGTGATGAGGAAACGCCCGGGTTAAGGAGGGCAGCTGACAGTGATGAAGATTTGTAACTGGCATAAAATGGGGCTTGGGAGCAATTGCAAATTGCGTCGGGCAAGGTAATCTGGGCAAACGCTTGGGATTCGTGTGTGTGTGTGGGACGCTTCCCTGAAGACTTGTGTACTTTCCTGTGCTGAGACGTAAGTTGATTGGAATCCAGGGTCAGACGGCGGGAGGGATTGTGTGGGCATTTGTTTGTGCAAACCTGTGCTTACTCTTATTAGCTTGACCTTCCGTCGTCTTCCTGACGGACGCCATCTCCTGCTTTGAGAACTCGGACTGAACTGACCACGGCTTGTCTTCCCCCCTTCTTGGACTTGGAAAAACTACAAACGTCTGCTTCTGGCTTTGATCTACGGAACGGAACTGGTCTACTCTACTGCTAAAATCCCTGGCTGCGTCTGCTCGTGTTGGAGATCCTGTCTGCTGTGTGTGTGTGTGGGAGCGACGCAAGTTACTCTAAAAAACAGTGTTGGCAGCAGAGAGGAATCTGCTGCCAATTAGTTGCATTCCTTGTATCTTTTGTTTCTTGGCTTTCGTTTTGTTTTTTACCCAGGCTGAAGAAAGCAGTTTGTTTTTTACCCGGATTAAACTCCGGTTTAATCCGGTTTATCTTTTGAACATTTACTTTTGTCCCTTTTTGCTCCTAAAGGCAAAAATTGCCTGGCCCTTGTGTTTTTACGGGCATTTTTGAGTTCTGTAATCTAATAAACTCTGTTACTTTGAATCTTGTGGCGTTCTGTCCTTGACACTACTGGCATGAGTCCAAAAAGGTACATTTTAAAAGAGCTTGAATCCTACAGACAACAAAGTATTTTTTAAATGTCTACCATCTGTATGGTGTCCTCACATGATCCACCAGGCAAAAGAGATAAAAGTATTCATTTTACCTTAATGAGGGGAACAATTTACATTTTACAAAAAGAATCCAGGGTGGCCAAGATGGCAAATGGAACCACTGGATTCTCCAGAAAGACCCTATCTGAAACTAGCAAGACCCAAAACCAATAGTTTAAAAGGGATTCCTATACCCTATGATGAAAGAGGAAATAGACACAATGTCTGTTACAGGTCACTATTTCTCAAACATGCCTATTAGTAGATATTACCTGCTATAATTAATTAACACTAAGTGTTGTTGTTGTTTTTATTTTTTGGAGGTAGGTTCTTTGGCTAACCAAAGATGTATTGCTTTTCTTCCAGCAGTTCTTCCTACTGAAGAGACAGGCTACTGTTCTGCTAAAGTCAATTAACTCTTTGCAAATGTGAGAAATGCTGAAGAGAAAATAACAACAGCACAGCACATTTCTTAGCCAGTATCATAGCTGTCCAGCCATACAAATCTTCACTGACTTCAATAAGGAAACAAACAAGAGACAGCACTGCAGGATCTGAGCTTTGACATGAACAATAGAAAATTCAAACGTGGTCAAAGAACAGTAAATAATTGTACAGAGTTTAAACTAACAAACATTACAGCTTCTAAAAAAGGAAGAGTAAATAAACTGAAACAGCTTACTGTATAAACCATGTAATTCATAAGGGAGTCAATTTTAGTCCTTTTAAAGCGTGTTTTTCCACTGTTTCTCATTATTTTTGTGTCTGCTCCTAAAATTACATGAAAATTGCAGTGTAAATGTGTGTACATTTTAAACAGATCTTGTTAAGAAAGCTCTAAATACGTTTTCTAAGAAATTGAACACAACTATATATATATATATATATATATATATATATATATATATATATATAGTTACTTTTCAGCAATATGCAATGTACATTATTAATGTTGCATAGATTATACTAGAAATTTTATCTAATGCAAATTTGTAAAAAAAGCACATCCTCTTGCCTAATATGTAGCTACCGACAATATTTCATTCATTACATAGGTACCTGCAAATATGACAAGTCCATGGCACACATCTGTGTTCCGGATTTTACAGCCACGTAACAAGATTTTGTCAGCATCCAGACCGTAGCGCCTTCCTTTCCATATCAACGTCCCTGTGAATTTATCCAGCCGATTGTTGGGTTCTTCACATTCGACTAAGCCTGATGTGACATTTTAGAGCAACAAGGGGAGGAAAGAAAAAATTGGTTACAAAACTGCACAAAAACTAGTTTCATGGCAAAGCCTTCTATTTAATATATTAAACATAAGAGTGCAGAACAATTACTAATTACAGAGAAGAAGAAAATCAATGATTCCATTCTTCGGTATATCCATAATAACATAAGACCATTTCATATTTTTTTTAAAGAAATAGTCTGAAGAAAAGCTCATTGACAAGATTAGGATGCACACATGAAGTGGAAAGAGAGAACCAGCGTGTTTTACTCTGAATGGATTACACAGAAGTCTGGACAGTTTCCAGAGCAGCGCAAAACACAAATCATTTCACCGTAATGTTCTCTAACAATGGGATTTCTTTCCTGCTGAACTTGTGTCCTAATTTTTGGCTCCCCAAAAGTATATGGTTGGCCCAGTATCCAAATCAGGCATGGGCAAACCTTGGCCTTCCTTCCAGGTGTTTTTGATTTCAACTCTTGGTAGGCTGTTAGGAATTGTGAGAGTTGAAGTCCAAAACACCTGGAGGGAAGGCTGAAATTTGCCCATGCTTGATATAAACCAAGCTTTCCTTCCAAGCAGCAGAAATTCCTACAAATTGGGGCAGCCCTTGTGACATAGAAAGTATCACCGCAAGTGAAACAAGTCCTTCTTCTTCTATGCATGGATTCTGGGGAAACTTAAGTTTGAGAATTTAAACCAAATAGGTACTTGCAGCCAAAACTCAGTAACAGACCACATGCATTGCATGAAAAATTATATTTTCAGTCCTTGACATTTCAAGCAAAAAAAAAAAAAAAGAGCCTCTGTTCTTGAAGACTGGGAATATATTACTTGCTTGAGCAAAAAATATTGAACTAGATGGAGCAATGGTATAGGACCTTGTACAAGGCAGCTCTATATGTTCACACATTTATATACAGAATAAAAATAAAAGGAAATTTCTACAAACCATCAAAGGCTGCCAAGGCTCTTTCTTCTTGAAGATATCTGTCTGTCACATCCAGTGACATTTTGAACTTCAAGTTGGTTTCACTAAAAATAGGACAAAATGCAGGGAATGTTATGCTTGATGTTCAGTTGACTCTCCCAATTCTTTAGAAGCAATTCTCAAGAAAAACCTCTGCTTGCCCAGACTAGCACTTTGTTAAATCCTCCTTGTTCTTTAGAAACTGTTCTCCGCATTTCAGATATAAAAACTAAGTTACAGTACACACCAGTGACAAACAACAATGACAATAATCCCTGTCAAGAGAAGAGGTCTAAAACGTCAAACAAAAAGAAATTCTCATTGCGTATGAGCAATGATCTATATTTCGTAACGCAAGGTTCCTTCCTTCTGGGAAAGAGGTATGAACGTAATAAACTTCATAGGAAGAATACAATAAGATACAGCAGTGCATCCTATTGATGTTGAGATAAAACGAGTAATAACTGGGTAGACTTTCTAATGAACTTGTTGCTTATAGACTGGATTAAACTGGGCTTGCAGGAAGCTACATAGAAGTAGTTTACATATGAAAACAGCCATTTTTTAAAATTCATGATCACCTATGTATATATAATCATGACCAGAAAAATGGCTAGCACTATCCTTTATCACCTTTTCTCTGCTACCCTGGCAAATGATCAATGGACACTTTCTCAGAAGAATGGCAATCATTTTATCAATATATATCACAGGGAAAAACTTTATGTACAAGTTTGGAGATATAAAATGTTGTGATATCCATGTGTAACTGTTAAAACAAACAAGTTAACAATTTACTGGATATAAAGTGGAAGAAAAAACATTACATTTATAGAGAAACCGACAAAAGAGAAGCTAGAAATCCACTTTTATGTATATATTGGTAGTTTTAGAGCTTGTTAAACCATTGTTGTCTAAGGATGTCTGTATAGTTGCTAAGTACTGTTGCTAAGTATTGTTGCTTTTCATTTTGTGTGTTTTTATTGTAAAAAATGTAATTAAAATATTGAGAAAATAAGGCAAATGATCATGGAAATTCAGGATATCTTGGCTACAATAAAAAAAATCAAATAGAGGACATTAGAGATACCAACCTTGGTCATAGGCTAAACTTGACATCCTTAATTAAAGCAACACTTATAATTCTACCAAACATGATTGCTTGGCTTTAAAAATGTGTGCAAAATGAGAGACCACATGTTACAGCTCTTAAGAACTGTTCAATTTTCATATAACATAATGGAACAATTGACCTTCCTTGTATTTGCAGGTTTAACTTTTGTGGATTTGATTATTCATGGATGGATACAAACTTGTTTTCCTGATTTCACAGCATAAACTGAAGACACATCTCCAGGTGCTCAAATGACCAGCATTTTATTGCCACAAATTCCAGTGTGTGTCAGTTTGTATATATCCCTGAGGTCTTATTCAAAAGCCTTTTGTTTGTCCAATATATAGTTTGAAAGTTTCTGTCCCAGTAACTCCTGAAACGTGTTTCTAAATAAGTTATGGGAAGACTATCTTGAGAAATCTATATAGTTTGAAATGCACGATGCTTTTATCAATAAAACATCAATTGACTGATGTGTTTCCAATTTGTTCAGTGGATTTTACACAGCTCTTGCAAGTTCTTTAAATGGCACAAAACATGAAATTAGGGTGATTTAACACATTTTTAGCATTTTAGGGAAACGAGGAAAGGCTTACCCATCTAATTCGGCAGTCTCTACATAACAAAGGCTATGAGGTTCTGAACTGGACAGCAGAAGAATATCAGCCTGATAAAATAAAATAAAAATAAGATAGGAGTTGAATATACACAAACAAAATGACAACTCATATTTCAATACAATTTTTTAAAGCACATCACTTAACTTACTGGGACAAAGGCATTTTTCCCCAGACGAATAACATCTCCAACTTTAATGTCTTTCCATTTTGCATTTATGAATCTGAAAAGGAAAATTAACATGATAGTGGATATCAAAAAAACAAACCAACCAGCATTTTTTCAAAAGTTGAATGGTCTGAGAAAAGATAGGCTTTTTAAAACTTGTTAAATGCTTAGGAACAATATCAAGTCACTACACTGTGACTACATTTAAACAACCATGCTATTGTTCTATATGAAAACTTCTAAAAACATGTTATATTGATACAAGAATGATAGTTGTTTGATAGATGTACTTACTACAAAAAATCTTAGGAAATCAAGTTCTATCACTGAAGGAAGAGAACTGCTGGATTTCCCCTTGTGTGTCCTCAAACGGGAAATATGAGTGACACATAAAGCAATTTCCAGCATTTTGGGAAGGAACAGTGGGCTCCTCCGCCCCTATCCAGGTCCACATGTGGAACTCCCAAAAGGCTCTCCATTATGTTCTGAACTTGTACCCATGTAGTTGTGTTTACTTAAATAAATAATACATCACACTTAAGGGAAAAGAAATGGCAGTAGTGGAAGGGATTACATCCAGCAGGTGCTGGCTACTATTCAATCCGTCAGCAGCCAAATCAATGGAAGCTGGAATGAAAGGAAGTTCTTTCACTGGTTGCTAGATCAAGGCACAAGGGAGCTTTACATGTCTGCTCTTTTCTCCCCCCAGAAATTGGAACATGGAGGGAGAGACTGTCCTTAACTGGAGGATCTTGGGGTTTATGGAGAAGACACTCTTCTAGGCATTTGTAGATCTTCCAGTATGACTCTGTATTCAACCACTGGAAGAGGCTGACCATGAAGTTAGTTTAGAAGACCTGAATATTCCTAAAGAGGTGTTACTTCTAAAAAAAAAAGTTTTATTTGTGGGTTTCCCATCTTTGTGGGGGCCCTAAGCCCTGCAAAAGTAGAGGTCCTACTGTACCTCTGTGGAGAGTATTAGAAATATTAACTACACTTTTGTTCAATGCAAAACAAATTTGGATGTAAGACAAATAGACATCAACATGATAATTTCAGAGGCCAAGATCCCACACAGTGTAGAGTAAATATATACTAGGACTGATACTCTGGATCCTAGAGGTATGCCATAATTTGCACAACAGATCCCAAGGCCCTAAGTTCGCTTGTTTGGCAGTGATGAATAGCTCCCTACCCACCAAGTAAAAAATGAGAGAAGACCTTAACATGTTCTTGTAAAACATCTAGATACACTATAAATACAGCCTCTGAGAAAACTGAATTCCAACCAAAGGATTCCAACCAGAGATTTAATATTCAGTTTACTACTCTTAAAATCAGTATAACTGGAGATGATTCAAACCAACAGTCTGGGGAAAGCAGATGCAAACTATATGTAAAACAGAAAAGAACACATGTTCTATATCATTGGATACAACTTCCCATGGAAAAACATTAAAACTAATTCTGTTACAATCTGTGTCACAAAATCCCTCAGCCATTATAGCCAGTCAGAAAAGAAGCTTCTTCCAATCTCTTTCTGGAAACCAAGACTCCCTCTATAATCAAACATATACTTGATATATACCTCTCCTCCCTAATAACATCACAGTTCCGGTTGTTAATTTCATTATCCATCCGATGTCGGGCCTGAAACAGAGACAGGAAAGAAAGAAAGTGTAAATAGGCTGTATTGCCATCATTTACTGTATTATTATTATTATTATTATTATTATTATTATTATTATTATTATTATTATTTTATTATGACACAGCAAACAAAATAGATATGCTGGATTTCGTATCACAAAATCACAAGTCGAACACTTCCCAAGTGTCTAGGACTGTGTGATTTATTATTATTATTATTATTATTATTATTATTATTATTATTATTATTATTATTATTATTATTGTATTATTATTTACTGTACTTATATTCTGCATTTCTCACTCTGAAGGGGACTCAGAGCAAATAATGAAACACACATATACGGCAAACATTCAATGCCGTTTTTAATACACTGGCAGGACAGACAATTGTTCATAGATAAAGGTATATATAGGTTTTCCCCTGTCAGCATCTTGGAGGCTTATTTTGTCACTCCATCTCCCTGCCGAAGAGCTTTGTTCGTAAACTTCCTCCTTGATTGGATCGCCGGCATTTTTCCTTATGGGTGGCTAAATACCTCCCCGCTTTTAAGCGGTACATATTTATCTACTTACATTTTGCTTTCAAAATGCTAAGTAGGAAGAAGTTGGGCTAAAGGCCAGGAGCTCACCCTGGCCTGGGCTTCAAACTGTCAACCTTTTGATTGGCAAGATTTTCTGCAGCTGGTGGTTAACCTACTGTGCTAAAGCCCGGACTATTGTATTATTAAAAATGAATGCATGAATGATGGTCATGATGAAGTTAATATGATATATTTTTATTTGTATAATTAACAGTATATACCACAGATCTTAAAATGCCTATATACAGATTCATTTTGCTACATAATTTACTTACATCTCAGGGACAAGTTTGAAGACTCCATTATTATTATTCTAGATTCTGCCATCCAAATGAGTAACCTCTCCAAACTAGACTGTAATGAATTATCATGATACTTGTAAATTGCTCTGCTTCTACCTTTCACCTGTTTTATGGCAGGGCACCAATTAGTCTGTGGCTAATTAAACTGTGGCTTTAAAGGACTTTTTAATGATATTTTTAACTATCCCAGTTTAAGGCTTGAAAATGAGGAGAGGCAGACACAATGAAAAAGTTGTTCTTACAACATCATCCACTAGATCTTTGATTGCCGTGATGCCCAGAACCAACAGCAAAGGGATCAGAGTTGTATACCATGAGAGGGTAGTTATTTGAGGAATTGTCTGCAAACAAAAACAGAGTGACACATTTATTTATTTACTTATTTTGTATATGGTATCAATATCTTGCCTTTATAGCCTAATAGGGAAACCACATGCTTTGCATAAGGTATCAGTATCTTGACTTTATGTCCTCAACAGGGAAACCGAACACAGAAGATCCCAGATTGGTCCCAGTAACTCCTTGTTGTTTCAGAAATTGGGGGCATCTGAAAATCAGGCAGAGTTTTGCTAGGTTTGTATACCAAGGTATGGCAAACACCAAGTCAACTGAGACAAGATACTGCCTGCCTTTAGAGAAGTCGAATGTTAAATGGGCAGTGTCAGCAAATACAGCAACTGCACACAAGTATATAGCACTAGTGTTTACCCAACCTTTGTAAAGACAGCTTCTTGCATACAGTGCACAGCTTTTAACTACAAGGGTGTGAATGTGAAACAAGTAATATGTAAAGTCTGCTTCATATACATGTGAAAGGATAGCAGGATAGCTGTGTCAGCAAATAACAGACAACTATAATGAGAAAACAGAATACGCTGTTAATACAACATGCTCTCAACAGAAACTAGTTCATAAAACAGGGATTGTGTTTTAACCTCAAAAACAATTCAAGCATTGCAGCTGACCTTCCAATAAATACAGAACTGAAATCATGTGACAGGACTAGAACTTAAGGATCATTTATGAAGCTGAAGAACTCTACTCTTTAGCCAGGATGAAATAGTAGGGTTGATGGAAATACTGTATCCCTCATTTTTTTTTTTACTTATGCACACATATTACCAATCTTTTGTCCATTCATCTTAATGTCACCAATGGATTGTTGGTCCAATCCTCGTTTTGCAAGAAAAAACTAGACGAAGTTCGAAGAGTTGTTGTGTGTTTTCTGGGCTGTATGGCCATGTTCCAGAAATATTCTCTCCTGACGTTTCAACCACATCTATGGCAGGCATCCTCAGAAGTTGGGAGGTATATATCTCACAACCTCTGAGGATGCCTGCCATAGATGTGGGCGAAACGTCAGGAGAGAATACTTCTGGAACATGGCCATACAGCCCAGAAATCACACAACAACCCTGTGATTCCGGCCATGAAAGCCTTCGACAACACATTGAAGTTTGAAGGGCTTTGGATTACTGTAACTCTATGATATGAATTCCAACAAAGTCTTGAACACCTAAGTCAGATTCATCCATACATTTTATCATTTGCTCTTCATCCACCACAGATGAATATGGGGTATAATTGTGGTTTTAGTCACATCAATCCAAGATTATAATCCAAAAGCATGTGTACAACGAGCCCTTGGTATCTGCTAGAGTTTATTTCCAGAACATCCTCTCCCTTGGTGGATATCAACATCCCATGTGGATACTCAAGTCCCATGATATACAGTGATGCAGTGTCCTATATATAAAGTGACAAATTAAGGTTTGCTTTTGGAATTACAAAAATATTTTTAAGTTGTAGATAGCTGAATCCATGGATGTAGAAATTGGATATGGAGGGTCAGCTCTATTTGGATCAGTAGCCAACAAACCAATCATAATTCCATAAGGCAAACAAGGAATACATTGCTAAGCAGCTTGAAAGCACTCCTTCTCTGGCTCTTTTTATTGCCACCTATACAGTTTTGAAAGGGAACAAAAGAAACAATCTACATAATGAATTCTACAATAATGTTTTACCTGTAAAATAAGTAGAACCAGGAAATAAAAATTGGCTGCTCTTTTAAACTGCTCAAATAAATTCAATGGCAAGAAGGTGATCGGATTATACTTATAGGTTTTAATTGCATTCCCCTGTTAAAGACAAAAAACAAGTCATTCCAGACAACGTATAAATATATGAATCCAATTTGTATTTCATGCAAAGCATTTTGTTCATATAAATGATCCTCCAAACTGCTTTAATTAAGCAAATCTACTATGCAAAACAGCTTTCTACAGGTCACTGACTTGGATGAAATAGACCTGGGGATTTTAATGTTTTAAAGGAAGTCTCAATACTCTTTAAAGCATGGAAGGTTTGGGTCTATTAATTTCTCAATAGCAAAAAATAAAGCACTGAAAATAATAAAGGAAATTAAAGATAATATGGAATTTGACTTCTTAGAAAAGTATTTCACTCTTTTTCAAGAAAGAACAGGGATCAGGTGAGAACTTCCATTGCAGGGGATGAAGAAACTATTGTGGTTTGCAGTCCAAACTTTAAGGGAACTATTCAAGGTGATGAACTCAATTCTCCCCTCCCAAAAGGTTTGGCACATCTGATAAATTTTAACACTGATGCAAATTGAGGGTGCATCCACACTGAAAAATTAATGCAGTTTGAAACCATGTTGACTGCCATGGCTCCATGCTATGGAAACATGGGAGTTATAGTTTTATTAGATCTTTAGCCTTCTCTGCCAAAGAGTGCTGCTGCCTCACCAAACCACAAATCCTGGGATTCTATACCATTGAGCCATGGCAGTTAAAGTGGTATCAAACTTGCATTAATTCTACAGTGTAAATGCTCCCTCAGTCATTACTAGGAGCTACAAGCATTGTGAATCACATGTACATGTATGCAGAAAAATCAATCAATCTACTAAATCTCAGACGACAAATGAATTAATTCTTTCATTGGGTAACACGGTTAATAAATTACCAGTTGTTATTATCCTGTTATGTACATAGAAATCCACTTACTGCATATTTACTTTTCTTAAGGCACAGATATTCTGTTTTCATAAACTGAGGCTGTTCATGGAAGGCTCTGTCATTTGCTTTAACTTGCCAATTGCAATCTGAAAGAACAAGACAAAACTCAGTGTTAAAATGAACGTTCAAGTGCCTCAAAGAAATTGAAATGATTCTTTCCTTCTTGTATATGAAGTGTATATTATCTAGGGAGGACCTTTTTACATTTGGCTGTTCTTACATGCACACACACACAAACAAGTTTTAAAGATCAAACAGACAAAGGAACTAAAATGCATTAACAACTTTAACAGCTGAGCAAATAGCGAATGTTTATTTGTACATTCATTTCTTTCTTAGATATTATGGGATTAAAAAGTAATCAACACAACAAAACTGCACACAACTTCCTTAAAGATGTATTAGCATCAACGTCCTATTTACATTTGTTTTCATGAAGACAATCCAGTTGTACTACTCTATTAATGAACCAGTTTTGACAAAGAAATGCCAAAAGCAGGAGAACAGGTTGTAGGATGCTAAAATACATACCTGAAAGGGAAAGCAAATCACCAAAGGCAAATACCATGCAGCACAGCACACACTTGTATGAACTGCTTCTCTTTTTGAAAATGAAGGTTTATTTTTCAAAAATTAACACAAACAGCTTGCTTTGAGATGATCTTTGTGACACATAAAATGCATCTACATGGTAGAATCAATACAGTTTTGTACTTCTTTAACTGCCATGGCTCAATGCTATGGAATCATGAGATCTGTAGTTTGCTAAGACACCAGAACAATTTGACAGAGAAGGCTAAAGACCTTGTAAAACAATTCCGTAATATAGAGCCATAGTATTTAAAGCAGTGCCAAACTGCATTGATTCCACAGTGTAAATGCTGACACATACATGCAACAAAATTTGGAGAAAATAAAATTATCATCATCACCATCCAACTATTTTTCTAATATGCATGTGGCATAGCTATTTCATACACGATACTTCTCAACACATTTTCATCTTAGACTTGTGTGACATTTGAACATGTCCTTTGAAAAGCTTATTTCCCAAACATGAATGCATTTCTTTTTAACAGAAATCTCTTTCTTATCAAAGGCTCAAAGATCAGAGATCCTTAGCAACTCTCCAGATACATTTTAGAAGACACAAACACCTTCATTGGTGGGCAATCAATTGGTAAGCTTTTATTTCCAACAGTACTGGAAATATATCTTATATTCTAGGGGTGTTGTCTGCATTGCTAGAACACATAAGGCAGAAAAACATAAGAAGAATAATTCAGTATTGCTTTGCAGTAACTTAAACTATCTAATATCATACATGGCGTAACCGTATTTTCAGTCATTCATTCAGCGGAAATAATTAAAGAACTTTATTCTGGACCATCCTGAGTCATCTAGCCCACAATGCTTAATATTCTACCAGTTCCAAATTTATTGGTCAATCCAGAAACATCTTTGCAACAGGGGTGTGCAAATTTAACATTCAAAGCAATTGCTTCCTTCCTGCAAACCTTTCTCCTGTCCTCCTCACCTTTTCTAAGTGTCTCTCGAGTTGCTTCCACTTCTCTGTTGATGCGATTCTGCTCTGGCTCAACTGCAGGCTGGATGTCCAATTCGTCCTCCGTTTCATCGTCACTGTATGGCACCTCTTCATCGTTGGGCTGGGAGGAATCCTCATCAAAGGTGGTTTCTGAATCCCTTTCTGAATTCATCCTGCTAGCTGCTCCTGAACAGAAATGAAGAGAAATGAAATTCAGCCAGGTGTGGAAGGGACAAAACGGAATTCCTGTTCTTTACACATTGGAACACAAACATACTAACAAAGTTTTGAATGTTTGTATTAACATCTTCAATTTAGCACATGCAGTAGAGTCTCACTTATCCAACATTCTGGATTATCCAATGCAGCCTGCCTTTTAGTAGTCAATGTTTTTGTAGTCAATGTTTTCAATACATCGTGATATTTTGGTGCTAAATTCGTAAATACAATAATTACTACATAACGTTACAGTGTATTGAACTGCTATTTTTGTCAAATTTGTTGTATAACATGATGTTTTGGTACTTAATTTGTAAAATCGTAACCCAATTTGATGTTTAATAGGCTTTTCCTTAATCCCTACTTATTATCCAACATATTCGTTTATCCAACGTTTTGCCGGCCCGTTTATGTTGGATAAGTGAGACTCTACTGTACCTGTATTTTTAAGAGGAAGGAAGGAAGGAGAAAAACAAGAAACATGGCAACACCTTTAAAACCAACTCACATTTATTTTCACATGAGCTTTCATAAAACCATAGAGTTGGAAGAGGCCTCAAGGGCCATCCAATCCAAACCACACACGAATACACAATCGGAGCACTCCTGATAGATGGGAATCCAGCCTCTGCTTAAACATCTCCAAAGAAGGAGACTCTGCCAGACTCCAAGACAAGATATTCCACCGTCAAATTACTCTAACGACCAAGCAGTTCTTCCTAATGTTTAGGTGGGATCTCTTTTTTCTATAGTTTGAATCCATTACTCCATGTCCTAATCTTCGGAGCAACAGAAAACAAGTTTAGTACTTCCTCAATATGACATTCTTTTGTACAAGAAAACATGACCATTGTGTTACCTCTTAACCTTTTCTTCTCCAGTCTAAACATTTCCAGTTAAGCCGCTTATCGTAAAGCACGATTTTCAGACCTTTGACCATTTTGGTTGTCTTTCTCTGCACACCTTCCAGCTTGTCAATATCCTTCTTGAACCACAGTATCCAGATTTAGACACAATATTCCAGGTGAGGTCTGACTGAAGCAGATATAAACCCACTTTTTTGATGCAGTACCAAATAATATTAAGACTTCAGACATAACTCTTTCATACTGATATTTCTATTGATGTTTCTAAGCTTTGTGAAGAATCTTCCACAATGATACCTATGCAGATGAAGGTCACTGCAGATGTTTCTGGATCTAGTTCAAGGCATATAGCACTCAAATTACTGGAAAGGCAAACTGGTCCTAATTGTTTCCTGAAAACATTTACATGCCAATTTCCCATTTGAAATCATCTAGCAGCCAGTACAATAAGCCAACTAATTAAAATTACAACATTACACTAATGTAAAATATCATGGCAGAAGTGAAAAATATAAAAATGCCACATATATAAGGTAGAATACGACAAGGGGGAAGAAAGGGAAGTGAAAAATTCTACTGCCTTAGAGAAAATGTGGGAAATTGTTTTCTGAATTTACTTTAAATTGCTACCTCATTACACTGCGTAGGGAGGTTATGCCATCAATATGTTATAATTAACAATTATAATTATATATTATAGTTAATATAATTTTATACTGTGGGCATCTAGAAAAGGGCCTCTAAAGTAGATCCCAAAGATAAATCAAGATTCATATGAATGGAAGAGGCAACCTGGGTTCCTGGTGTAATGTCAAAAACAATATCTGGAAATAATAGTAAAAATAAGTTTTTTTCAATGAGGATGAAAATACAGTATATGGAAGAGAGCATGTTTCTGTTAGCATTTTACCAATTATATTTGTATTTGTGATGAACCATGGGCCTTGTAGTCCTGCTCAGGACATTGTAATCCCTGATGAAGATGAAAACTTGGGTTTTTTACCTTCCCAGTCTGAACTGGATTCCTCTCAGCCAGATCCTTCCCAGGCAGATCTGGAAACCTTGCACCTGCAAGAAAGTTGTGCCCCAGAAGTATGTCAAACAACCCCAGAGCCTACTTCTCCCGTGTTCTTGCGCCGGGAGTTTTGTAAACAACAGAGAAGTTTGGATTCAGCTTCGCGCAGGAGTGCGAGGATAGCAGCTAAGAATGTTGCCAATTAACATTGGTTCTCGTGAGAATCTTTAAGGAGTTTAACATCTGGTCTCAGAGTTTAGCTTTCGTTTCTGATTCCCAGAGAACCGCTTTGGTGAGAAAGTTGGACTCTATATAGGTGTTTTGCCCGCGTAGCAACTTCGCGGAGTCAATTCGTCAGCCTACGGAGCGAGTTGTGTCTGGACAGCGCGCTCCGATTCAAGCCTCGCTTCAGCTCAAGCCTTGCCTTGCTATCCAGCCTTCGCCTTGCTTCCCAGCCTTTGTTTACCTACGGACTTTGCCTTGTTTCCCAGGACTAATCCTTGCCTTGTTTCACGGATTTTACCAAGTTATTCCACGGACCTTGTTCTTGTTCTTAGTTACCTTGTTCCACGTTCAAGCCTTGTTTCAAGTATCAAGTTATTTCCTAGCCACGCTCAAGTTTTATGGACTAAGGACCTTGTCATCTCCCCTCACTTTGCTTGGCAAAGTGAGTGTTTCGGTTATTGGATTACAACTTTGGACCTTAATATTTCTTATTGGACATTGCTTTTTTGGACTAATTCTGACCTTTCCTGAAGGGTCTAATTCTGGACTATTTTCTATACTTGTTTTTATTAACTTTATATATTCCTTCAATAAAGATATTAGTTAGATTCTGGCCTCTGTGTATGGTTATTGGTGCCTCTGCCGCCTGGGTCGTGACAGTTTGACTCCGCCACCCATAAGCACCAACTAACCGAGGCCAGGATGTCTACCGGAGCCGCGCCGGCTGGACAGCCGCTCAGCTACACCATCAGCAAGGACGAAGTGGACCGCATCCGTGACAGACTCAACGCGCAGGATGGAGAAATAAAAGGGTTGAGGGAGCGCGGAGTTCGCCTCCCGGCCATGGCGTTGCCTACCAAGTTTTCTGGAGAAGCTGCTAAGGTTCATGTTTTCCGCCGCCAATGTCAAGCTTATCTAGAGGCCCGTGATGCCGAGTTTCCCCAAGAAGACATCAAGGTGGCGTGGGTCTACAGTCTTCTAGACGGACCAGCGGCTAGCTGGGCGACGGCCCTGTTTGATCAAGCCTCCCCCCACCTAAGTTCAGCACAACGCTTCTTGGATCACCTTAAGGAGACCTGGGGAATCGAGGACAATTTGGAGGCAGCCGGTCACAAACTCCGGCGCCTCCTTCAAGGAGACAGACCCATGTCTCAGTACATAGCCGAGTTCCGCGTGCTGGCCCACAACACCGGCTGGAACGATGTAGCCCTCAGAGGACAATTTCGGGAGGGTCTCAACATTGAAATGCTGGAAGAAATCTCCAAGGTGGATCCTCCCCAGACCCTCGAGGCACTCATTGATCAATGTTTACGGGCTGAAGTCATGATTGCCAACAGGAAACAATGGGTTCGAGGCCAGGGCGGTAGAGCCGGGGCAAAACCCCCCGCTCCCGCCAGTGTTCAGCCACGTCCGGTGTGGAGACCCCCGCCGCCAACCCCATACCCCAGAGGAGGCGAGGAGGTGCCGATGCAGTTGGGCAATGTGCGTCCCAGACTAGATGCCGCCGAGAAGGCCCGTCGTCAACGCTTGAACCTCTGCTGGTACTGCGGGAACGGGGGCCACTTCGCCAGAGAGTGCCCAGCCAAAGGGAAGCCTGCCGCCCGTCTTGCGGCGGCGTCCTCCACGGAGTCGAAGGCGTCTGAGCCGACTGGCACACAGCCGGCGGGGGAAGCCAACGACCGGGTGTAGAGAGGCTCGCCAACCCGGTCAAAAAATCCATCCAAGAGCCGCCAACCGGGGTCCTGTTCCTTCTCGTGGTCACATTATGGTCAGCAAAAAGGGGACCCGTCATGATCCACGCCATGATAGACTCTGGAGCTACCAACAATTTCATCGATAGAGAGTATGCCGACTCTCTGGGATTACAATATCATGATTTCAAGAATGCCCGTGTGGTGCAAGCCATAGACGGCCGTCCCCTCAAGACGGGCCCCGTAAGCCAGTGGTCGGAACCCACCAGGATGTGGATAAGGGAACATATGGAAGAGATTTCCTTCTTTGTTACCGAGGTTCCCCATTTCCCTGTGATTTTGGGAATTCCATGGCTGACACTCCACGACCCTAACATCTCCTGGTCCAACAGAGAACTGCAGTTTGCTTCACCGTACTGCCAAAACCATTGCCTCGTAGCCAAGGTATGCCATGCCACAGACTCCGAGCCCATCATCACCTTGCCAAAGAAGTACTCCGAGTATTGGGATGTATTCAATGAGAAAGAAGCCGAAAAATTACCCCCACATAGACCTTATGACTGTGCCATTGACTTGGTGGAGGGGGCCCCGATCCCGCGAGGGCATCTCTACTCCCTGACTGAACCAGAGCAAGAAGCTCTCAGGGAATTCTTAGAGACAAACCTTCGCAAGGGGTTCATCAGACCCTCTCAATCCCCAGCCGCCTCCCCAGTGATGTTTGTGAAGAAGAAGTCAAGGGAATTACGCTTGGTGGTGGACTACAGAGCATTGAACAATATCACCAAGCGGAACAGCTATCCCCTGCCCTTAATCTCGGATCTACTGGACCGACTTCGAGGAGCCAAGGTCTACACCAAGCTGGACCTTCGGGGGGCTTATAATCTAGTTCGCATCAGAGAAGGGGACGAGTGGAAGACCGCCTTCCAGACTAAATTCGGATTATTCGAGTCCCGAGTTATGAATTTCGGTTTATGCGGAGCTCCCGCAACGTTCCAGCATTTTGTCAACGATATTTTTCAGGACTATCTAGACAGATTCTTGATAATCTACCTGGACGATTTTTTGGTGTTTTCCAGATCACAATCAGAACATGAGAACCACGTCAAAATGGTGTTGCAACGACTGCGGGATCATGGACTTTATGCCAAGCTAGAAAAATGCGCTTTTGATCTACAAGAGGTAGATTTCCTTGGCTACCGCATCTCGCCTCTAGGGCTTTCCATGGATCCAGCCAAAGTTTCAGCAGTATTGGAATGGCGGGCGCCAACTAACAAGAAAGAGGTGCAGCGTTTCTTGGGGTTCGCGAACTACTACCGCAAGTTCATTCCAGATTTTGCCCGCTGGTCCGACCCCATCACTAGCTGCATCCGTGGAAAGCAGCCTTTCCGCTGGACTGATCAAGCAGAGAAAGGGTTCCAGCAACTGAAGAAACTATTCACCTCCCAGCCAATTCTACAGCACCCAAATCCTGGAACCCCTTTTGTGGTGCAAGCGGACGCCTCTGATGTGGCAATTGGGGCTGTACTCTTACAACCGGTGGGAGATCACCTCCACCCCTGTGCCTTTTATTCTCGTCAACTAACCACACCAGAGAGGAATTACACCATTTGGGAAAAAGAACTACTGGCCATAAAGGCAGCCTTTGAAACTTGGAGACATTGGCTAGAAGGGGCCAAATTCCCCATTGAAGTCCACACTGATCATCGTAATCTAGAACATCTAAGAACTGCCCGCAAACTAAATCAGAGGCAGCAACGTTGGGCTTTATTCTTTGAACGTTTCAACTTCCAGATCCATTATGTGACCCCAGCTCAAACCAAGCAAGCAGACGCCCTGTCACGTAAACCGGAATACGCTGCAGGACGCAAGGAGACCTTTGAATCCCAACTGCTACAACCTGAGAACTTTGCCACGCTCACAGTGGGGAACACCAAATCCAGTCCCATTGGTTCAACTTCCCCTACTCCAGGACCCATCTGTGCTCAAGAAATCAGGGCTAGTCAGCAAGCAGATGCCTGGGCGCAGGACCAACTTCGCCAAGGTCTGCATTTTCCCTTTTCGCTTAAAGATGGGCTGCTCTGCTATAGAAATCATGTTTATATCCCACCCGGACCGGGCAGGGAAAAAGCGCTTCGTCTGTGTCATGACTGCAAACCAGCAGGACACTTCGGACTATTTAAAACCATGCATTTGATCCTAAGAGATTTTTGGTGGCCCAAGATCCGCAAGGATGTGGAAAAATATGTCAACACCTGCCCAGTATGCCAGCGCTCCAAGATACGAAGGGAGAAGCCCTCAGGGCTTTTGCACCCCCTTCCTACCCCATCTCGCCCATGGGAAATAATTTCCGCGGATTTCATCACTGACCTACCACCTTCCTGTGGATTCACCACGATCTTAGTGGTGGTGGACCTATTCACCAAGTTAGCCCATTTCATTCCCTGCGAAGGCCTCCCCACGGCCAAAGAAACTGCGGATCTATTTCTTCAGCATGTTTTCAGACTACATGGATTGCCCAAGAGTTTAGTCACAGACCGTGGATCTCAATTCACCTCTCGTTTTTGGAAGGCACTACAAAAACTACTGGGCATAGACTCTCGCTTATCTTCAGCTCATCATCCCCAAACAGATGGGCAAACGGAGCGCACCAATGCCACTTTGGAGCAGTATCTTCGCTGTTATGTAAACTACCAACAGGACAATTGGGCTTCTCTGTTACCACTGTCTGAGTTTGCCTACAATAATGGAGTTCAAGCTTCTACAAAAGAAACGCCGTTCTTTGCAAACTACGGTTTCCATCCACGTTTCTTTCCCCCTGTCATTGAAACTTCAGAAGTTCCCGCAGCAGAGGATTGGCTGCAGGAACTCACAGCGGTGCAACAACTTTTGCTCCAGCAACTGGACCAAGCCAAGGAGGACTATAAACGCCACGCTGACAAACACCGCCAGCCGGGCCCCGAAATCAAGGTAGGAGATCGGGTTTTCCTGTCCACTCGCTTTCTGCCCTCCCACCGCCCATGCCGGAAGTTAGATGCCCGCTTCATTGGCCCCTATCCAGTGGTGGCGCAATTAAACCCCGTGACTTTCAAACTCCAACTTCCGCGTTCAATGCGCATTCACCCAGTGTTTCACCGTTCCCTGCTCCTTCCGGCGGATGGTGTGCGTCCTGATACAGACCAACCGGCCCCCCCTCCTGTTTTGATGAATGGGGAGGAGGAGTTCGAGGTTGAGGACATTTTGGATTCTCGCTTTCATCGCCGCCGCCTACAATATCTCATTGACTGGGTGGGTTTTGGGCCTGAGGAACGCTCTTGGGAAGACGCCTCCACAGTCCATGCTCCTGATCTAACCCGTCGCTTCCATCTGACCTATCCCACCAAACCGCGACCTCGCGCCTCGGGGAGAGGACCCCAGTTTGGGAGGGGCCCTGAGGAGGGGGATAGTGTGATGAACCATGGGCCTTGTAGTCCTGCTCAGGACATTGTAATCCCTGATGAAGATGAAAACTTGGGTTTTTTACCTTCCCAGTCTGAACTGGATTCCTCTCAGCCAGATCCTTCCCAGGCAGATCTGGAAACCTTGCACCTGCAAGAAAGTTGTGCCCCAGAAGTATGTCAAACAACCCCAGAGCCTACTTCTCCCGTGTTCTTGCGCCGGGAGTTTTGTAAACAACAGAGAAGTTTGGATTCAGCTTCGCGCAGGAGTGCGAGGATAGCAGCTAAGAATGTTGCCAATTAACATTGGTTCTCGTGAGAATCTTTAAGGAGTTTAACATCTGGTCTCAGAGTTTAGCTTTCGTTTCTGATTCCCAGAGAACCGCTTTGGTGAGAAAGTTGGACTCTATATAGGTGTTTTGCCCGCGTAGCAACTTCGCGGAGTCAATTCGTCAGCCTACGGAGCGAGTTGTGTCTGGACAGCGCGCTCCGATTCAAGCCTCGCTTCAGCTCAAGCCTTGCCTTGCTATCCAGCCTTCGCCTTGCTTCCCAGCCTTTGTTTACCTACGGACTTTGCCTTGTTTCCCAGGACTAATCCTTGCCTTGTTTCACGGATTTTACCAAGTTATTCCACGGACCTTGTTCTTGTTCTTAGTTACCTTGTTCCACGTTCAAGCCTTGTTTCAAGTATCAAGTTATTTCCTAGCCACGCTCAAGTTTTATGGACTAAGGACCTTGTCATCTCCCCTCACTTTGCTTGGCAAAGTGAGTGTTTCGGTTATTGGATTACAACTTTGGACCTTAATATTTCTTATTGGACATTGCTTTTTTGGACTAATTCTGACCTTTCCTGAAGGGTCTAATTCTGGACTATTTTCTATACTTGTTTTTATTAACTTTATATATTCCTTCAATAAAGATATTAGTTAGATTCTGGCCTCTGTGTATGGTTATTGGTGCCTCTGCCGCCTGGGTCGTGACAGTATTCATGTGGACTTTCTAAAAAGTCTTCAAGGGTAGATCTGAGTATAATTTACTGTACTAATTTAATTTAGATGTTGAATGAACATGTACAACTCTCTTTGTCCAGAATTGACAGGTACTTTTGCCAAGAGTGCTACTTCAGCATTCAATCTATGCGCCAGCTCAAGGTTGCAATTTAATTAAAATTAAAGTGATTTAGGATTTTTTAAAATGCTTTGAGCAAAGACCTTCAAAAATATCACAGTTATGCCTGATTAGTCTACTTGAGCTAAAAACAACAAAGAAAAAAATATCTGTAAAAAGCTTTGTTAGGGAAAAATGTTTAATTTAAGAATAGTTTTCCTTAGGGCTTTCGATAGGAGGAGACCAAGCATTTTTATAACACAGTTCTGCTCAGCAAATGTCAGACTTTGTTTATCTTCCCATGGTGTACAATTATTTGCAGAACTTGGACCCATGTTTGTCCGTCTCTTGTCTGACTAGAACAGTTGGAGGATATAGAATATTCAGGTAATAAAAAGTAAAAGGAAAAGGATCAGAAATCAATATTTCCTAAATAAATGCAGCTGTAATAAATTCAAGCAATACTCTATTTTTTTTATAATAATTCTAGTTCAGTGATTTCCAAAGTGGGCCCCCTGGTGGGCACTGCAGCGATCCAGGGGGGCAGTGATGGCCACAGGTGCATTTGGGGGCAATGAATAACTGTATTACCCTGTTTCCCCGAAAATAAGACATCCCCGAAAAATAAGACCTAGTAGAAGTTTTGCCGAATTGCTAAATATAAGGCCTCCCCTGAAAGTAAGACCTAGCAAAGTATTTGTTTGGAAGCATGCCCAGCGCCTGCCAAACAGAACACCAGAGCATGCAATATTGGTAAATGTACTTACCAGTTGTACATGGAAATAATGATAGTAACAAGAAATTCTTGATAGGATTCACAGTTTGTCTGGTTATGCTGATTTGTGATGACAACTACTGTGCAGTATATAATAAATGTTCATTTTTTTTGTTAAACAATAAATGTGAATTCTTCTTCATGGAAAAATAAGACATCCCCTGAAAATAAGACCTAGCACATCTTTGGGAGCAAAATTTAATATAAGACACTGTCTTATTTTCGGGGAAACACGGTACCTTTCTATTCTGAGTTCAAAAAATAGTTTCATAATTTCAAACTTCAATGTTTCTAATTTACACCTCTCTTTACTATATTTTACAAAAAAAGGTAGAAACATTAACACATATATCTTTCAGTTTAATTGCTATTAAAATTTTAAAAAATAATTTCCAGGGGTGCTGAGTAATATTTTTTTTCTGGAAAGGGGGCAGTAGGCCAAATAAGTTTGGGAACCACTTTTCTAATTAGTTGAAACAGTTGCAAATCAGATGTGGTTGTGGCTTAATTTGGATAGCTCTTTCAAGTTTTCAAAAACCAATCCTGTAAAACAGTGGTTCTCAACCCGTGGGTCCCCAGATGTTTTGGCCTACAACTCCCAGAAATCCCAGCCAGTTTACCAGCTGTTAGGATTTCTGGGAGTTGAAGGCCAAAAAATCTGGGGACCCACAGGTTGAGAACCACTGCTGTAAAACAATGCAGTATTATACTACCAAGAGCAGTGTGGTGTAGTGGTTTGAGCATTGGACTATAATTCTGGAAATCAGGATATGATTCCCTTCTTGGCCATGGAAGCCCACTGGGTGGCCTTGAGTGAGTTACACACACACAGCCACAGAAAACCCCATAATAGGACCAGCCTAGGATCACCAAAAGTCAGAAATGACTTGAAGGCCCACAACAGCTAGATATCAGAACGAGGTGGAGGAAAGAGTTTAGCTGACAGAGCCCAAGATCACCAAGTCACTTTATGCCAGAAGCGGAATACAAATCGGGGTCTACTTACATTTTATCAGGTGGTTTATTACCTACACAGTACTTTTGCAGCCCTTGGGCTTTATCTCGTGATAGCATTACTGTAAGATACAGCCCAACTTTATTAAGTACGTTACAACTTAAAATTGGTTAATTGTGCAGCCCCAGGGTTTTAGAGATTGTGTTTACTCGGGCAACACCTAAACAGCCAATATGATCCAAAGTGCTTTTTCCATAATTAAAGGATAATTTGGTCAGGTATTTCTACAGTTCAATTCTAAAGCACATGATTGCCACACAGGGTGCATCTACACTGCAGATTTAATGCAGTTTGACACCACATTAATGGCCATGGCTCAATGCTGTGGAACCCTAGGATTTGTAGTTTGTTGAGGCACTAATACTCTTGGTAGAAAAGGCTAAAGACATGGTAAAACTACAGCTCCCAGGATTCTACAGTATTGAGCCATATCAGTTCAAGTGGTGTCAATCTGCATTAATTCTACAGTGTATATGCATGCATAGACATCCCAAGGTTCAATTCTTGGCATCTCTAGTTAGAAGACACCAGATGGTGGCTTCTTTTCTATGTTCCATTAGGCAAAACTCTGCCATTGAAAGCTATATTTCCTTTATTCTTAGGTTCTAAGGAAACATTATTTCCAGTGCTTAGGCTGAACGACTGAGTAGTGGAAAGAACAGAGAAATGTTAAATGCCTGCTGCTGAATAAAATCTCTGATAGTGCAAAAAAGTAAACTCTGAGAATGTGAGTGGAAAAAAGTGAATAGCAATGTGGAAAGGGGAAGGAGAGTTCATAGATATGCTTCAAGATATGTTCCCAAGACAATCCCTCCACAAAACCAAGCATCACACACAACAGAAAGCACATGTTGTAGCTTGCTTTGTTTAAAACAAAGCTTATTAGGACAGAATATATTGTACTGTATGCAATGTATGACTCAGCCTTCCAGCTAAGGCAACTGAACAATGCTTGTACAGTATAATTAAGTATCTCTATCTGTATCTAACACTGCACAAGGTTTGTGAATCTTTACTTTATTCCAGGTGCAAGAATGACTACTTAAAAAATATTCCTGCTGCTGTACAAGATCACAAGTGTGTAACATTATGATTATATATGTTTTACAATGCAGGGCCCTTTTTGTGAAAATTTTGTACATGCTAAAACTTTGGGGTTTTGCATATTTTTGTGAAAAAATACAGATATGTGAAAAAATTCCTCCACGTCTTCTTGTGATACAAACAAATGCATAAAATCATATTGTGGCAGAGTATTTTCTCAAGAAGGTGCCTTCACATATAGAGGCAACGTTTCTTGCCAAGGATATGAAAATCTGCAGATATTCTTTGCATCATCATAGGATACAGAGACTAAGAGAGAACAAAATACTACAAGGAGCAGCAGGCTAGATGTGCATTATAACTGTGCCCTTGATAAAGGGATTATAGTAAGTACATATTGTGCACTTGATAAAGGAAATATATAATATAGTAATTTTTTTTTTCGTGTCAGGAGCAACTTCTGGTTCTGGTGTGAGAGAATTGGCCGTCTGCAGGATGTTGCCCAGGGGATGCCCGGATGTTTTGATGTTTTACCATCCTTGTGGGAGGCTTCTCTCATGTCCCCGCATGGAGCTGGAGCTGATAGAGGGAGCTCATCCACACTCTCCCCGCGTGGGATTCGAACCTGGCAACTTTCAGGTCAGCAACCCAACCTTCAAGTCACGAGGCTTTTATCCCCTAGGCCACCGGAGGCTCCATATAGTAAATATAGCCTGTACATATTTTGCACTACATGTAAACAGTCCCAAAATCAGAGAGACAGAAGAGAGCTTTCTCTGCTTCAAACCAGAGAAGGGCCTCTGCCAATAAAAGATAAATGTTGGGTCAAAGCATCCATCCCAGAGATTGTAAATGCATCTGGGTGATGGAGGTAAAAGTGCACATGAAAGATTGCAATGACAACAACACAATTATTTGTTACTTGCCTCTCCTGAAGGCTCAAGGTAGAGAACAACACGGTTAAAACACATAGATAAAAGCAAAACCAGTAAAACACATAAGATGAACACACATTAAAATCATTTATACCAATAAGTTCATAGGTTAAAACTGATTGGGTTAAATCTATGTGTTGGGGATAAATGAATTTATTTAAGTCTTACATTAGATATGAAGCTAAAAGCTCCTACATTATTATATGGGCTCCACACTTGCATCTGCATCTCTGAGGAAGGATGCACAAAAAACAACGGGGAATGCCAGAAATAGCATACAGCTTTTTATATTGTTCTAATGTTTTAATGTGAGTCCCTGGTGGCACAGCCGATTAAACCACTGAGCTGCTGAACTTGCTGACTGAAAGGTTAGCGGTTTGAATCCAGGGAGTGGGTGAGCTCCTGATGTTAGCCCCAGCTGTTGCCAACCTAGCAGTTCAAAAACATGCAAATGTGAATAGATCAATAGGTACCTTCCGGCGGGAAAGTAACAATGCTCCATGTAGTCATACTGGCCACATGACCTTGGAGGTGTCTACGGACAATGCTGGCTCTTCAGCTTAGAAATGGAGATGAGCACTAACTCCCAGAGTCGGACATGACTAGACTTAATGTCAGGGGAAAACCTTTACCTTTACTAATATTTTAATATTACTTACATTTAATGCAAATGTTTTTATCATTTTTCTAATACATCTTTAATGTGTTGGCTGATAGTCCGTTGACTGCAATAAAGGTTTACTATTCTTTCTACATTTGAATGCCGTACGAACAATTCTACATCATACTGCAGCATCATTCCCAAAAAATCCCTGTCCTATGAAAATTGCCAAAGCAGTCTAGCTGCTTTTTGAAGTAGCAGAAAATGTTTTCTTTGCTGTTTTCTTGAAGATAAAGAAAAATTGTTTGCAAGCTTGTATTTAAAATAAGATGAAAACAGAGTGCCTCATCTATCAGTAGTTCGTAAATACTACTCCCTCTGTCAAACATGCCTTGCTCTCTGCCAAGCATCCGAATAGGAAAACAAAAATTAGGAACCAGAAGAATGATTACAGATAGAGAACAAAATGCCAAAATCAGGAGACATTACCATTTCTCTGAATATAAACATAGCTATTCAAGAATCTGCTGTGATTCACACTTGTTACCCTTGGAAATATGATGACAACAGAATCAACTTGTATATCAACAATAAATGGTGCAGCTTTAGGGATCTTTACATTTTATATTTATAAAAAATACAATATTTTAATTGATAGGCAGGAAGTTTCATTATCATTGCACCATTGTTTTACAATGGTGAGAATAAAAACTGACAATAACAGAAATCCTCAAAAGCCTCAATAAATGATTTAAGTACCATAAATATCCATATAAAGTTGTCACCAATATTATAGTTATTTTCATACTCCAGAAAAGTGAAAAAAATTATGAATATAGTCATGAACTCAGACCAAAAACACCTCATCCAAGTTAGAGTGCCTAAAATGATCTTATTGATAAGTGGTATCATTTCAAAGTAGTTTTTCCTCCATCCTCAACAACCTATGTTAACTAGAATTGAAGATTAATCCATATTATTGAAATAAGCCTTATTCTTCACTGAAGAACTTTCCTAGACAGTGCTTCTAATTTAACATGCCTTTGCTAAAACATTTTTCTTTAACATATGAAGTGAGCTTATACTAATAATAACAATAACAATAATAATGATTATGTTGATGACATTTATTTATATCCCACCCCCTCTCCCTAGGGGACTCAGGGTAGCTTACAACATAAATAATACAATAAGTTCAATACAATAAAATACAGAAAATGGAATAAACCTTAATGACACATCAATAAATGTAAAACACAAAATACAGCACAAATACAAAAATCAACAATAAAAATTATGAATATTAAGATAAAACAGTCATTTCTATAAGCAAAATAGGCAGGACCAGGAGATCTCTATACAGGTCTAATAGCCAAAGTTAAACCAATTCACAAATGCTTTCCAGTTGCAGGAATCCAGACTACAGTATTTACACTGCTGAAACTGAAACATACTGACCAGCCCTTAAATTACATCACATAGGCTGAAAAGATGTTCAACACGTCTATACAAATACATAAAATGTATATTTAATAAAGCATATTTTAAAAATAAAATTCAGTGTGTTTTTCCTCAATATTAAGATGATTGAATTTGGTTGAATACGGGACCATTTACATACCACAACAAAAGATACTTTTGCATTTAAGGTGCTTATGCTAATTTTTATGTATAGATTATTATTCATTATCATTCATTATATTTTTCTATTTATATCTCACCTTTTTTATTAACAGGATTCAAGGACAACTAAAAATTATTGAGTGTGTCGGAGTGTTTTGAGCATTAGACTAGGACACTGGCAGTTGTCCATCCTTCTACTAGAAATGAATCAGGTCTTTGTTTACAACCTCACTTATTACAATTTGCTATCATTACCTGAAACAGGACCAACTATCAGGTAAAGCTTTGGCTGATTGTCCAGACTGAGCAAATTACCGGTTGCTGCTCTATTAAAGTTGTATGTTTAAGAGGTGGATAATCAGATGTCTCAGTACACTACAGATATCAGATCCCTTCTGATCTTAGAATCTATGCATGGTCTGCCCTTGTTAATACTTAGACAGGGGACTACCAGTGAAAACCTGGTGCTGTAGGTTTTATTTCAGAGGAAGCAACTGGGAAAACCACCTCTGAAAATTCCTTGTTTAAGAA
Source organism: Anolis carolinensis (assembly GCF_035594765.1). Taxonomy (NCBI): domain Eukaryota; kingdom Metazoa; phylum Chordata; class Lepidosauria; order Squamata; family Anolidae; genus Anolis; species Anolis carolinensis. Next base: position 306,926,464 of record NC_085842.1, on the reverse strand, counting down.
AATCCTGTGAAATTCATGGGATGGGATGGTCCTAAGTTGGCAAGCAACCTGAAGGCAGATAAACACATTCAAAAGATTATATTTTAATACTAATGGACACATGTGATAAAATGTAATGCATCGGTAAATGGATGGATAATAGACACCATGGGATTTCTATGGGAGAGATGGGTTTCACTAGGATTCAAGAAGCTATTTTTAGATTTGTTGCTGTGTGGCTTCAAGTCATTTCTGATTTATAGAGACCCTAGGAAAATTTCCATCATGGATTTTTCTTTAGTTGAGAGTGTGCTGTGCACCTAAAGTCACCCGGTGGGTTTTCATGGCCAAGTGTTCAATCAAACCCTGACATCCAGAATCAGTCCAACACTCAGACAACTACAGCATACCAGAACTCCTCAAATAAGTATAGTCAATGTCATGCTAATTTTTGCAAACAGATTACATTTCTGAGCTCTGATTTTGATATCTACTCTGCAGCAAGCCAACAGTGTCATAGTCCAGCTCTTTGCATGCCAATTCCTCCATGCTGCAAGGATTTTAATCATGTTTTCTTACTCCGCCCCACATAGGTGAAACTGTTCCATATAAACTCTAGTATGCCATACAAAAGGGCTTCCACGCCTACATATTCTAGAAACACTGGTTTACTGACAAAGTCTAGGGAGTGGCACGGTTAATATCTAACAGGAATTTTTTTAAAAAAAATCCATTATTGCCTGCCCTATCTAACCGTTCTCCAACCCTTTGCACCTGGTACGACACGTTCACAAACAAAGGCAATTATAACCTTAAAGGAGTTTAAAAAAAAAAAAAAGACAAAGAAATACACGAATTTAGTTGTGCTAACTAACCCTCAGTCAGCTACTTATCAGATCTTCATCTCATACATGGATAGCATAAGAAGAAGCCAGGCTGCTGACATACAAGGTTATCTATAATCTAATTGCGTAATAGAAATATTACTTATTTTTGGAAAAACAGAATGTCAATTAATTTTCACACTCATATACTCACATACAAAATAAGCATAAAGAAGCCACTGCAGCAATGAAGTGTGCATAATGAATCATAATTTTTATCCTGAAGTCTCCTCTGCTTTGCCACAAAGTCCCAAATTTAGCTTCTTAATGTCTCTTGGTATGGTTTGGAAGTCTGAAATTCTGGGTTGCTGCTTTGTACAAAGGTAGATAGTGATTTTCAGTCATTGGTTATTTCAATATTTTGTACTTCTAGCACTTATTTCCAGTGTCAAACATGGCTAGGACTTCTGGGAATGGAAGTATAAAATAGATGGAGACCAAGGCAGACCAACAGTAATGTCATAGACACTGAGAACTAGGAAGCTGAATAATCCTATCATGATACAGGAATTCATCATGATGATAAGAACTTTTAAAGGATAATAAGGTCCTCAGGACCAGATAGATATACGGCACTATTTTATAAGACATTTAAGGATTAATTAGCCCCTTGCCTACGTAAGATAATGATCTCCATAATACAAGCAAAGGAGATATCAGATCTTGGAAAGAAGCTACAATAACACTAATTTCAAACGAAACAGAGATATCACATTAGTTCAAAACTATAGACCAATTTCGTTGTTAAAAGTGGACTATAAAATGTATTCAAATATACTGGCTGATAGACATAAAAAGATATTTAAAACCTGAATCCATGAAGATCAATCAGAATTTCTTCTTGGTAGACAAATTAAAGATAATGTAAGAATAATTTTAAATGTAATTGAATATTTACATATTTATAAAGAACAATAAGGAGTGTTGATGTTCCTGGATGCTGAGAAAGTCTTTGACACATTTTCTTGTACTTTTATAAATGAATTAATAACAATAGAAATGGAGTAAAGGCAATCTATTTGAACAAGTCGCAAAAATACAAATAAATGATGGCTTTACTAAAAAAACAGAAATTTAGAAAGGGGTCAGACAGGGATGCCCACTCTCGCCTCTACTTTTTATATTAGCAGTGGAAGTATTGGAGAGGCAATTGCAATCAAACACCAATATGGAAGCTTTAACAATTAACCAAGAAAAGACTCTGCAGATAAAATTGTGATTTTGACAGAAAATCTACAGAATATTCCAAAAGCATTAGCAATAATAATGGATTTTGAAATGGCTATCAATCAATCGAGAGAAAATAAAAACTGTATCTCATAATATGAATAAAGACAATCAAAAGATGCTGAAACAAAAGATAAAAATTGGTATTAAAACTAAAGTAAAATATCTGGGAATTAGCCCCTTGCCTACATAAGATAATGAACAAATTATAACCCTGAACCATTCAAAAAGAATTATGAAAAAGTATAGAAAGAGATACCAAAAGTGTTGTCGAAGGCTTTCATGGCCGGGATCACAGGGTTGTTGTATGTCTTCTGGGCTGTATGGCCATGTTCCAAAAGTATTATCTCCTGACATTTCACCCACATCTATGGCAGGCATCCTCAGAGGTTGTGAGGTCATACCTGCCATAGATGTGGGTGAAACGTCAGGAGAGAATACTTCTAGAACATGGCCATACAGCCCGGAAAACATACAACAACCCAGATACCAAAAGATTTACAAAGATAGAATAAATTGAATTTGTCTTTACTTGGAAGAATATCGACAATTAAAATGAATGTACGTACTTCCCAAAATGATATATCTATGTCAAAAACATCCTGTTCTGACAAACAATGGATATTTTAAAGTTTGGAATAAAGATTTAACAAAATATTTGACCTCATCACATGGGGCTTTTTCCCCATCCTAGGACGCTACTGAGATGCAGCAATGACGGAGCCCATCACATGATGTAGGGCTACTTCCGATGGGGCTCCATCCCGGCTCCGTCCTGGTTGTGTTTGTGCAGTGTGTTGAGAGGCTGCCCTGAAAACACAGGTGACTAACCATGTTTTACTGAAGAAGATGGTGACAGCTGAAGCTGGGACCAGGCAGGAGATGCCACTTGATGGTAAGGGGGCAATACGGAGTGCTGCCCGATTGTTTTTCCTGCTGCCCCATGGATTCCCCAGCTTGCAAATCTTTCTTCATTAATGACTTTTTTCCTCTTCACCATACTCTGATGTTGTTTGACCAGATGTGCCTCAGTTTTCATTGGAAGTTATGCATTCTATATGTTGACATCTCAATTAGACAGATTAACTATAGTCAACTCTGCACATTTGCCGAGGTTGGGAACACAGGACCCCCATCAAAGTGAAAAACCGCAAATAAAGAAATTGCTAATCTTTTTATCTGGGAGAATACCCTTAGAAATGTCTATGTCTTCCAGCTTGATTCTATGGACAACTTTTGCTGGGAGCTGGCTACAAAATTGCATTGCAGGACGTAAAGATTCCTAGAGAAATGTTCACTCTAGGAATCTCTGGATCCGCCAATGTATTTAGGAATCAAAACCGCAAATGTAGATGAATGATCATACAATAATTTCTGCCTTTTGTAAAGCACCAAAGAAGCTACAAGCTTTCAGGAAAATATGTGTGGGTTGAAATGACTATCAAACCAATTTCTTTTATCTTCATCCAAAACAATATTGAACTAAAATAATGAATGCAGAGGGCAAAGTACTGGTGTTAGTCCCCCACTCCCGGTCCAAAGACATTTGGTTTTACTGGCTAAGCGGAGGAGAAATGCAAGCTGTCAGTATCTTCATCTGGAAACTGATTTGGGGGCCTAAAACTCTGAATCCACTAAACTGAATTAATACTTGATCAGTTTGCAGGGGAGCTACAGCAGCTTGTAGGATATTGGACACCTGACCCTTAACATGCTCTCTATGACCTCCAGAGAGGAGCTAAGCAGGTTCAGCCTGATTTTCTATCACAAAGGTCTGCAGGGGAGGAATGGGGGAATTGATCTAATGGAAGTGTATCCTCTTTGAATCTAGTACAGAAAATGCAAAGAAAAAAAGTCATTTTCTTCTCTTTACAATTGCTGGCAGATTGCCATCTTACTATGCATACATGACCACATCTCCCTTTATGAACCTGTTTGGGCTTTAAGATCGGCTGGGGAGGCCCTCCTCTTGATCCCGCAATCGAGGCTGGTGGAGACGAGGAATAAGGACTTCTCAATAAGTCCTGCTTGGCTTTGAAACACCCTTCCCAGGGACATTAGGCTTTTAAGAAAGACTTGAAGACTTGGCTGTTCAAACAGGCCTTTTACAATGATTCGTTAATATCCTTTAATGTGGATGAGGTCTTTGTATTATGGACATATTTCAACTTGGGTATTTTGGCTTTTATTTAATCTAAAGGAACCATTATTAACTAATGTTTTATATTGCTTATTGTTAATTTGTCTATTTTATTTTATTTTGTTTTCTCTTTTATATTGACTTGTCATGTTATTATCTGCCATATTTATTTTGCACATATTATGTATGTTGTAAGCCACCCCGAGTCCTTTTGAGGAGAGGGGGCAGGATATAAATAAAGTTTATTTTATATATATATATACATATACACACACATATATATATATATATATATATATACACACACACACACACACACACACACACATACACACACACACATATATATACATACACACACACACACACGCACACACACACATATACACACACATACACACGCATACATGACCTTGGAGGTGTCTACGGACAACGCTGGCTCTTCGGCTTAGAAATGGAGATGAGCACCAACCCCCAGAGTCAGACATGACTGGACTTAACGTCAGGGAAAACTTTTACCTTTACCTATTATTATTATAACTAATTTAATGGTAAATTAGAAGCTTAGGAGTTCACCAGATCTCTCATAGTCTTATCTCTAAGGAGAGTCCAAAAATGTGTATCTTTACAAATCATTTTAGAAACACATTTTAAAGCATCCAACAGCATCTCAGACAAGTCTGTCCTAGATCCCAGAAACATGCAGTTGATCTCTTAGTGATTTCTTAAAATGACCTACAAAACAGAATTTAGATATTAATACAAGACATCTTGATTTCTCAGAATACCGCAATACTTGTTTTATTAAGATCATTCAACAGTAATAGAATAATGAACTAGCCTTTTATCTGACTTTATCTTGATGTTGCAAGCAATAGAAACATATGAAAACCTTGCCCTTGTAGCATTCATTTGCTGGTGGAAAAAGGTCTCTTGATTGCTCTGGCACAGAAACAAACCTCATTGCTCCTGCTCTGTAAAATGAAAAGATCTGGCACTTACTCCTGGAATACCCCCTCCACAGAGATAAGGAACTAATGTAGTTATAGATTGAACAATTTATAATTCTTGACTTTACACAACAACTCAGCAGGTCAAAAGACAGGTAGTGTCAGGGATTCACAACCTGCTTTTGACCTGGGATAGCAGCAACACATGCTATAGGTTCACTATTACTACATTATCATTGCTTCTGTGATGTTAATGGGATTAGTAGTTATGTATCCTCTTTAAGGAGCCCTCGGTGGTGCAGTGGGTTAAAGCGCTGAGCTGCTGAACTTACAGACCAAAAGGTCGCAGGTTCAAATCCGGGGAGCAGAGTGAGCTCCCGCTGTTAGCTCCAGCTTCTCCCAACCTAGCAGTTTGAAAACATGCAAATGTGAGTAGATCAATAGATACCGCTCCGGCAGGAAGGTATCGGCGCTCCATGCAGTTATGCTGGCCACATGACCTTGGAGGTGTCTATGGACAACGCCGGCTCTTTGGCTTAGAAATAGAGATGAGCACCAACCCCCATAGTTGGACACGACTAGACTTAATATCAGGGGAAACCTTTACCTTTACCTTATCCTCTTTAAACACATGAACACATCATCAATAAACTGCAGCCAGGAAAAATGTGCAGGAAACACTGGTTAGCATTGAAACAGACAAACAAAATTATTGCTTTAAACATGGAACAGTTTTTTTTTTATGTCAGGAGCGACTTGAGGAACTGCAAGTCGCTTCTGATGTGAGAGAATTGACCATCTGCTAGGACGTTGCCCAGGGGATGCCCGGATGTTTTGATGTTTTTACCATCCTTGTGGGAGGCTTCTCTCATGTCCCCACATGGGGAGCTGGAGCTGTCAAAGGGAGCTCATCCGTGCTTTCCCTGGGTTGGATTCGAACTGGCAACCTTCAGGTCAGCAACCCAACCTTCAAGTCATCAGTCCTGCCAGCACAAATGTTTAACCCACTGCACCACCGGGGCTGTTTAAAGTGGCCGAATCAATGTTTAATTGGTGCAGGGAGAAAAAAATCTCTTCATGAGACCCTGACAAAACACTCCAGCAAGCATTTTTACAAGTGGTATACTGCATTTGAGTATGTTTCATTTTTGTTTTGTACAGTGCTCTTCCTTTTCCATACACATTATAGCAAAACAAGACTGCCATTTCCACCACATCCTCTTAAACCCACATAAATGCATTTGATTTTGAAAACAAAGAATCTACTTTGTAGAATGATTGACACCACTTTAACTGTCATGTGCCCAATGCTATGGAGTGATTGAAGTTTCTGTTTGGTAAGGTACCAGCATTCTTTGGCAAGCTAAAGACCTTTTAAAACCACAACTCCTATGAATCTATAACAAGTGGTATCAAACTGCATTAATTCTATAGCACAGATGGCCTTATAGTCTCAAATGGAAAAACGGGAAAATACTGGAGAAGAACAAGAACCCTCAGTAAAAGAAGGAAAGAATCTGCCCTTAAAGTCCACAGAGCTGCTACCACTCAGAGTTGGAAATACCAGGCTGGATGGAATAGTGACTTGATTTAATGCTGTATATTCCTATGTTATTCCATCTCCATAACAAGTAACTGGGAGCTAATGATTCCCATATCTGTGGCAAAGTGAATCTGCTCTAAGCTTTACTATGAACTTTAAGGAAACTAGTATCCAGATGCCAAACTCTATTTGCAAAATAACTTCAATGCCTTCCTTAGCTAGCTCATTTGAAGTTTTGGATGAAATGCGGAAGGGATTAACCACCACTCCTTTGACCAGTTATAACTGGTCTACTGAGTTCAAATGAGAGAAAGGGCCTCATACCCCTTGCTCAACTATTAATGCCTTGCAAACAAGTATTTTCATGTATTGCAAGCTATGCATGTTGGTAGCAGAAATACATTTTCAATGAGATGGGGAAGGATGATGAATGAAGGCAAAAATCCTAGAGCAAGCCAGACAGTACAATTCAGAACACACCGTGAAAGGCATGTCCTAGTACTAAAGACTTTGCATTCCAGAGATTCACTGGTATCTTGGCACAAACAACAGTTTCTTGTTTTACCACACACAGCATGATGTTGTTAGCGCTAGAGAAAAAGAAAAACAGATTCAAAATACTGAGTTTGGTGGAAGGCAATGGGTCAGAATTAATAGATGCACCTTACTTAAATAGAGTTCTACAAATCTTTAAAAATTGACTTTACTATATAGGCCAGAAAATGGCTCACATATGATCTGACAGTATCAACATGAACCAATTCAAACAGGTGCCATTTTGAAAATATCGAATATAAAATTTTGGTGTAACAGCCATGCTCAATGCTCATTTAGAACATGTTTCTAGCACTGTCAGGATGGAATCAAGAGCCTAGAAATATAAGCAATACTATATACAGTAGAGTCTCACTTATCCAACACTCGCTTATCCAACATTCTGGATTATCCAACACATTTTTGTAGTCAATGTTTTCAATACATCGTGATATTTTGGTGCTAAATTCGTAAATACAGTAATTACTACATAGCATTACTGCGTATTGAACTACTTTTTCTGTCAAATTTGTTGTGTAACATGATGTTTTGGTGCTTAATTTGTAAAATCATAACATAATTTGATGTTTAATAGGCTTCTCCTTAATCCCTCCTTATTATCCAACATATTCACTTATCCAACATTCTGCCGGCCCGTTTATGTTGGATAAGTGAGATTCTACTGTATTTGAAGTTTCATTAACATAAAAGCAAGAAACATGTGTTATGTGTTTTTCCCCCTTCTCTGAATTTTTTTTAGTGTTTTCAGTGTTCAATTTTTCATGCATTCCTCTGAGAATTATTACCAACTGTGAAGTCATCAAAATAAATAATAAATGCATCATCAAATCTAGTTATTCATCTCCCAGCCAATATTCCAACTGCTATATGGTGGTGTTTCTGGATAAAAAGTGGGGAGAAATCAGAGACCGCAAAACAAGATGCTACTAGGGTTCAAGGTGGACAAACTACTATCACTTGGCAATGCAGGAAATGCTAAATCCACCAACATCATGATGAGGGGAGCAATAGCAACTTGAAGCTCCTACGTCAGAAAGACTAAGAATTTGCTGCAAATAACAGCCTGACTATTAAAGGATCTATCCAAAGTGCCAAACCTATTTCTCAGTTATGATTCAGCACCTTGGTCAGCTCCTTCGGTATTAGTACTAAACTTTGGTGTGGATTTAATGCTTCACTGATATGGTATGAGGATGGGGAACCCAATAGAAGAAGGGCAAATGCATGACCCATGCTGTACTGCTGGATAATTGCAATTTCTGACAGACATAAGAAAAGAGCTGTCCCTGCTTGCCTTTATAATCGACCTGATTCTTGGTCATATTAAAATGTGGTGCAGACTCATAGAACTTTTATATAGCTAACAAAGTTGACATTGTGTGGAGTTATTCCATGTACCATAAAGATCAAATATAGAACAGTCAGAGGAAGTTGGGGAGATGACATGATGAACTAAAGTAACTGAGGAAAATAAAAACTGAGAAACATTTCTCAAGGAAAAACACCTGAAGAAAAATATAGAAGGTGATTTTAAGGAAATAGAACAGCACTGAAAAATGGGTGGGAAGATAACAGAGAATAGACGAAGAAGATCAACAATAACCTTTAATCGTCATGGTTGAGCATCACAAGACCTCTAAGAAGTGACTTCAGTCACAACACCATCAAGCAGGTAACTCAGCTTGAATGCAAACTTCTACAGTTCCTTTTGCCCATTTAAATCTTCACAAAAGAATCCGATAAGATTCAGATCTTATTGATGATAAGCAATTGCTCTGTCATTCTCAGCAATCCCAACCAAACAGCCTGTTGTGGAATATTATCCTTCATGAATGTTGTATTAGTTGCTTTAATTGCTTAAAGATGTATTAATTGCTCCTGTAACAAGAGATTCTGCCCGAGGAGTCCAAATAACATAACCAGATATGCTTCCAAAATATTAACAAGAGTTCAAAGTAGGTCAAGCACAACATTAACTTTTGTCAAGCCAAAGATGAGTGTTCAGCAATCTGCCTACTTATCACTTGGATCAAAACAATGAGATAGGATATCTTGGGACAAAGGAAAGCATGGGCCTTCCTAGCGTATTACATTCGATTTTGACTTTACTGGGAGACTGACATAGCATATTTTCCTCACCTTCTTTTTAGAGATATTGTCTAGAGAAAAATGTGACTTCAAGAATGCTAATTTGGACAACAAGAAGAACAGAATCTCCAACTTTTGGTCCAAATTAATGTAAAAAATACACAGAAATACAGAATACAGACTCTGAAATTTAAGGAGTTTTCTGAAATCTAGGCCTCACATAAGATAAAGCTGCATAAGTTATTTCTCCTCTCTAAAAGATATATTTACAATGAGTTACCATATCTTAGTGATGGCTGCTGCCTATAATAAGGCAGCAATCAAAAGTCAACCGAGAGGTCAACTCACTAAGCCACATGCACCCTTTCCTTTTCCCACATCCCTTTAGTAGTGTGATCTTAAATACATTTCAGGGAAGACACACATATAACTCTACAGGCGACTTGAAAGTACATACACACAAACCAAAACTGAAGGTTATTCCCAGTCACTGGGATGCAGAAGCTAAAGTGCATTAAACATAAAGACTGGGAAAGACAGAGAAATACTTCTAATAACTTCTGTTGAATAATTAGTGAGGAAAAGTTCTCAAAAACATCAACAAAAAGTGACAGGTATCTGTTGAGATTTCACCTTGAGGGATTCAAACCTGAGACTTCCCACGAAGTTCTATGCACAAACTTACTGTACACTGTAGAAATACATGGAAAAACATACATACATGGATGGTGGTATGTGTTTTCAAATCAACTCCATCTTACTGTGATCCTATTGTACAGTCTTCATAGCGGATTTTATTCTGCGGATGTTTGGTTTCCATGGCTGAATGGGGAGTCAAATCCTAGTCCCTAAATCCTACTCAGCAGTCAATCCACTGAACTGCCTTATAATATCTAGGTATGAACTAGCAAAGTGATACAAGGCAGGCAGTTAATTTCTACCCCATGAGCCAGCCATGACCTCATGGGGTGTAAAATGTAATAATCCACACACCCACAGCTCTTCAATCTCATTTATGTTTGCTCTCAGAATAGTCCCAAGATATGCTGCTATATGCAGATGGTGGGAGGAAATTTGAAAGAAAGCAGATTGTCTTAAGTCAATTCATTATGTATTATAGAAACAGATATTCTAACTGACAAAAAATTAATCTAACATCTTGTGTAAAGCACTGAGAAATTGAAATGGGCAAAATAGTAAGAATACTTGAACACAGTATTTGGATATTGCAGCCATCTACAAAATAAGGTTAAAACAGAATGTGAGCTGATGACAAGATCCTTCTTAAATTTGGTGCTAGAATCAGTGACCATCCCAAAGTGACAGTAATGTGGCTTATAGCATGGCCATGTGGGCTACTTTACCTGATAGGCAATTGGCCTATCAAGTCCTATTGCTCCTTACAGACAATCTAAGAAGGGAGCTCAAGTTATCCATTAGCAGTTAGCATACAGGTCTAGCTGGAGGTCAGCTGTGCCCAATAGTGCTGTGGAATTTGAAAAGGCACGAATGGAGGGCGAAAAGGATAAATGTGCCAAGAGGAAGGTGCGTCAAGCCAACCCTGATTGGGACCACCTTTCACCTGGAAACCAATGTCCTCACTGTGGAAGAACATGCAGGTCAAGATTAAAGCTCCATAGTCACCTATGTATCCACCGCCAGGACACTACACCTGGAAGACAATCATAATCAGACAACAAGGGATCGCCTAAGCACAGCTCACCTGGTCAAAGCCTCTTTAATATGGAAATATTTCTATATGAACAATAGCAATTATTTTTGTTTTAGCACCTACGGTAAATTCAGGATCCACAGACTCAACCATCCATGGCTTGAAAATATATTAAGAATACCAATTCCAAAAAGCAAACTTTAATTTTGCTATTTTATATGATGGACACTATTTAACAATGTAAGATGGTATACAATGGGGCTTAAGAATCCATGGACTTTGGTAATCAATGGTGTCCTGGAATAGATACCAGGAGATCCCAAGGGCCCAAGTGAGACACTCCTTACATCACTTTCCAGCAGTTAACAGAAGTTCTTTCACATCCCTCAAAGTCCTTCAGAGCAGCTCAGCAAATACTTCCTCCTTTTACTTACACTTTCCAATTTTTATAAAACACTTCAAATACTTGACACGTTTTCACAAAAGTTTTGTTTTAAAAAATCTAATGTAAATTAAAGCAAAGCCATGAAAAGTACAAGAAAATGTGTAATACATAGAGTGAAAATTGTGCATTATATTTGAAACTTTTATTCAGGCAGCAATCTAGGAAGCCTGAATTTTCAAAATAGAGTCAGCCTTCCATATTCGCTGGAGTCGGGGGCACAGGACCCTGCGAAAATGGAAAAGTGCAAATAAAAACACTTCCTTATCTGAGGGGATATTTCTCTAGGAATCTCTAGGACCTCCAACACCACTTCATGGTGAACATCCATTAGAGGTTGACCACAGAATTGCACTGGAGAAACTAAAAATTCATTAGAGAGGTACCCGGGATGCTATCCAATCTGTGGCTTATTCTGTTCCTTCCTGTCTGTCACCCTCTTCCACGATATAAACCTGGTTCAGCATCCCATGATCTTGATGCAGACTGGATCCCCCAACTCTCAACCAGGCCACAAAGTATCTTGTGTGCAGACCTTTGCCAATAATAAGTAGAACACTAATCTGAGAAGCCTAGTTCTCAAGAAAAATTACAAACTGAACAAAGGCATCCAGTAACATGCAGTATCATTGCTAACCCCTGTCTGAAGGCTGATCAATTCGACAAGATTCTTTTGAAGGCACTACTTCCTCATTGCTTGGCAAGAAAACTTTCCAAATGGTATTTATGAAATGTGCAACAGTTCATATATATTTCCAAATAAAAATGTTTAGCCATTCTTGCCTCCACCTCTAAGTCACCCTCATCCACTTTGGATCACATGTTACTTTTCAAGAACTAAAAATCTCAGAATACCCCTGGGGTATTGTCCAATGCCTGTTCTGGATACTTCTAGCAGAGCACTGCATTCCAACCCCTGGAAGGGTGGTGGAGGAAACACATGCCCAGGACTGAAGAGCTTGAAAATCTAGTTTGGAGATATCTAAAAGACATACAGAACAAACAAAATAAACTTGTCCCCAGTGGCACATGACTGCTTGCAAATCTTTCTCAAAAAACCCTTAGACTGGGTTAGGTTGACTAACTAGATGAAGAATTGGGTTACAGTTAAAACAGAGAGACATCAGAGAAATGATTCTTTACTACTAAGACATACTAAATGTCTTGTTTACTAGAAATGGTTAATCATTAGTATTTATTTTATTTATATTCTGTCTTTCTCACAATATGGGACTCAAGGAGATTCATAACATAGATTAAAATAAAGCTAAAAAAGACAGTCAACGTGTTTGAGAGTGGGACTAAGACTCCGAAGACTACGGTTTAAATCTTCACTGAGCCATGGAAACCCTTTAGGTGACTTTGGACAAGTCATACTCCCTCCATTTCAGACAAAGCAAATCTTGCCAAGAAAACCCTATGGCAGGATGACCTTAAGGATGCCAAAAGCCTAATATAACATGAAGGCACATAACATGAACAATGGGGTAATGGTTTGAGCAGTGGATTGAGCCAGTAATAATCCCACTAGGTGATCTTGAGCAAGGCACATTGTGTTAGAGAGAAATACAGTGGCAAAATCCACTTTGAATAAATCATGCCAAGAAAACCCTGCAAAAGATCCACCTTAAGGTTGCCATAAATTTGAATGACTCAGACACACAACAACAGATTGTAACAAAACGTTTTTTAAAACAAATACATTATGCCATTTGAAATAGTAATTTCACATGAATTCAAAGCATTTAAAACATAATAATGATAATTAAAAAAGCACAATTCCCTTCCTTCTTAAAATACTTTTCTGCAACATGAGAAGGCCATCTAGTCAGTCCTCACCAGACATGGCTGTGACTATGGTGGGACTAGGAATTATTAATGAGATCCTGGGAATATTCAAACTCAAGCAAATACAGCCTTTTCAAAACACAACCATCCAGAATAGGGTCCAGCCATAGAGTAGATTACATTAAATTAAAGTACAGTGAGCCTTTGGAATTTGCTAGAGTTTGGTTCCAATACTTTGCATGGATTACTGTTTCATTATATACAATAACAGAGTAAAATGGTATCCTTTATATAAAATGGCAAAAATCAATTTTTACTTTTTGGATTTAAAAAGTACTTTCAAGACACGGATGGTTGAATCCATGGATACAGAATCTCTAGTATCCACAGGTACAGAGTTGATTGCTTGCAACATGTCTTCTTTTATTTTGATATGCATTATAAAAAATCAAAGAAATATGACAATTTTATAAGCACATTCATAGACACACAAAACCTAGAAAGAAAGAGTATTTTACCATTCACTTAACAAAGAAGAATGGTACACCTGTGGCAACACACACATCCTGCTATTTAATTTTATAACTATTTATTCAGGCTTCCAAATAGAGGCTTGGTGCTTTTCAGCCACTTTTGGCAACTTGGATTGTTGATCTTAACTGGCTGTAGCCAACCAGGAAACAAAGTCTTGACAAAAGCGGCATGTACAGAGCTTAATTGAAGTGATTAACCCTACCTGCCGCCTCCTTTTTCTGGATTATACAAAGTAACATTTCCATGTGAACGGGCTTTTAGCTCAGCACTAATTTATTTAAAATATTCTCCTTGCTTCACCCCATTGATGCTCAAGAAAGTTGACAACGTAAGAGGTTAACACAAATCAAAATAAAAGAGAAACACAATTGAACATATACATCATTATAATCAAATAGTATCAAAAATCAAGTGATACTCACAATGTTACTGAAACCACAACTCAGGTAAACAAGACCATCTTCACTTTGTAGGTAAGTGATAAAACAGCACACATCCTCAGTAAATAAAGTGCCGTCCAGCCGCATGCTATATACTGACACAATGTTGAATTGGAACAGGATAGCCTTTTCTTGTATTTCCCACGTGCTGAGATAGTCATCAAAGTCTTCAGACTCTCGTGTGGAAGCATACATCTCTTTTTTGTTGATGTTTTTAGCCTTGCCGGCTGTTTAACTGGAATGACTACAGAAAGATGAATGCCAGCAACTAGGAGACTTCAAACCAAGTAACGTGCTGTCAACTTTGGGCGTAAATGCTTCTGTGAGCTAATTTTTTTAAAAGTGAATCATTGTTCACTCAAAATTTACTATATTGTTGTTTTTTTTAAGCAAAAGCATAGCTTCCAAGGCATAGCTTCTCAAAATGAAAAGAATTGTTATTTGTTACTACCTGCTTCAGTGGCAAGCAAAGACGGCTTTACTTTAGGAAACCTTTGGAACTAAAGTGGTGGAAACTTATTTTTTTCTTCTGTGCATTTTACACTTATAACATTTTTCAATTTAATACATGCATGCACACAAATGCATTTAATTTAAAACATTTACAGGACACCAAATATTAGCATTTATGTCTCTTGGTCTATTGGTATCTTACTCTAAACTGTGCTAATTTCACTTATTATGAATTGCTTGCTTTAATTTCTCTTTGGACCCTCAATACTTGACTTACTTTTTCTCTTCTAGGACTAATTTCATATTTGAATCATTTCCCTGGATGCTCAAGTTTCACAATATACAATGACATGGTAAAATAGTACTCCTTATATAAAATGGAGAACTGAAATTAGTTCTGAAAAGAGCCTGAGGATCTGTAAAATGACAGGAGGCTGCAGCTGGGTATGCCTACACAACGGTCTCGTCATCAGGGCATGACAAAATAAAGTTTTGCTTTTTGATTTCTTATTTTTGGAATATTTTTAAACCATGGTTGGTTGAATCCATAGATGCAGAATTTGTGTATACAGAAGGTTGCCTGCCTTTATTAAAAAGCAGTTACAGGCCACCTTTTTGTCATCTGATCTCCTGGTTCTGCACTGTGAAGTGTGTTGGATTTTGCTTATTATGAACCTTTTAGATCCTGGATTGTTTCTTCGATATAGTCTTTGGATCCTCAACACCTTATTCTCTGCTAGTACTATTTTTGATCTCGTCTCTGTTCCTTAGATACCTTTGATAAAATATATTTGCTCTCTCTGTTGGGTGTGAAGGGTGTTTATTGGCTTCAACTTTGGACTCCCCAAGTCCAGCAGTGGAACCTGATTCCTGGCATCGTAACAACCAGCTCTGTACCATGAACTACAGTAACACCCTTGATGCAAGAGTGGTTATTCGTGGTCTACAGTCTGAGACATGGTTTGTCTCAAATGTGTGGGAAGCCTCATACTCATGGTTGGAACCAACATGACCTTTCTAAAGTTATGGTGGAAGGGTTTTGAAATAGAGACTTTGCAAAATACTGTGGTTATAGAAGGTAACAAGGAGTATGCAGCATGGTTGAAACTTACAGTGGAAATCAGAATTAAAAATTGAAAAGTACAGAAAATCAAAGCCAGAACATATACAAGATCAGAGCAAAGAGGAATCCAGAGAATATGCTGTAGTCAAATTCTTTGACCAGGATTTAAGGAAAAGACCAATAAAGTCATCATTTTGAAAACAAGCGATTAAGATGTGTTACTCCAAATTCTTCCTTTCTAAGTACAGTAGAGTCTCACTTATCCAAGCTAAACGGGCCGGCAGAAGCTTGGATAAGCAAATATCTTGGATAATAAGGAGGGATTAAGGAAAAGCCAATTAAACATCAAATTAGTTTATGATTTTACAAATTAAGCACCAAAACATCATGTTATACAACAAATTTGACAGAAAAAGTAGTTCAATATGCAGTAATGTAATGTTGTAATTACTGTATTTACAAATTTAGCACCAAAATATCACAATATATTGAAAACATTGACTACAAAAATGGCTTGGATAATCCAGAAACTTGGATAAGCGAGGCTTGAATAAGTGAGACTCTACTGTAGCATTAGTCCTTGAAGTGTATCTACAAATGTGAATGAGCATTCCACAAACTCCCTTATAATTACTATTTTTATAAACATAGGAAATGCATATTCTGTTATTACGCAAGTCATAGCAGTCACATTTTTGGGCTTAACATACTTACTCACTATAGTATACATGGACATCGTGGAGGACTTTAAAAGCACTGAATGTAGCTTATTACCTGGAATGTGTCATGGAAAGTGCAACAGAGGGATGTGAATGCATAATTTACTAAGTGGCAAGATATCCACTTAAATAAGTTTTTAAAAGAGTTCTGAGCAATCTGAACTGTCGGAAGTATCACATGCAAAGAGACGAGCCGCTGTGTGCTGAAGGGAGTGGCCTCGCCAGCCGGGTTAGTAAAGACGGGCTTCTTACAACACACACCTCTTCTTAGTCTGCAAAGTTGCCCAACCGTACCTTGGGAGACTGTAGCTTCCAGAGTAACATTGGCAGATGTAAGGTGTGCAAGAGGAAGCAGGTGCTCCAAGTCAGAGCTTGCCCTTTGCAAGCACTGCAGTGTGAAGGTGTGGTGATGCAATTTCAGAAATTCACCAGGAAGAAAAAGAATTTATAGGAGACTCTCAGTTAACTGTTAAAATACCCCATAAATACCCCATAAAATAATACTGCATTCACAAAGATATTTTTATAATACAGTATAACTTTGTTAGCATTGACATAAGTTTGTTTTTATTAAATTATTAAAATTATTGCATTTGAGTATCAAGTCAATGAAGTTTTTGGTATGTTATAGGTAAAGGTTTTCCCCTGATGTTAAGTCCAGTTGTGACCAACTCTGGGGGTTGGTGCTCATCTCCATTTCTAAGCTGAAGAGCCGGCGTTGTCCATAGACACCTCCAAGGTCATGTGGCCGGCATGACTGCATGGAGCGCCGTTACCTTCCCGCCGGAGCGGTACCTATTGATCTACTCACATTGGCATGTTTTCAAACTGCTAGGTTGGCAGGAGCTGGGGCTAACAGTGGGCGCTCATTCCGCTCCCGGGATTTGAACCTGGGACCTTTTGGTCCACAAGTTCAGCAGCTCAGCGCTTTAATGCACTGTGCCACTAGGGGCCCCTTGGTATGTTATAGTATAGGGTATAGTACGAGTTAGGCCTATTTTAAAAGTAACTCGCAAATTACATTTGTCTGGCATCTACCAATCTCCATGTGTAAATCTACACTGTAGGAATAAGGCAGTTTGACATCACTTGAAATACTATTATTCAATGCTATGGAATCCCAGGAGTTGTAGTTTGATGAGGCACTAGCACTAATTGGCAGAGCGAGCTAAAGACCTTGTAAAACTACAGCTCCCATGATTCCATAACACTGAGCCATGGAAGTGAAGTACAGTAGAGTCTCACTTATCCAAGCTAAACGGGCCAGCAGAACGTTAGATAAGTGAATATGTTGGATAATAAGGAGAGATTAAGGAAAAGCCTATTAAACATCAAATTAGGTTATGATTTTACAAATTAAGCACCAAAACATCATGTTATACAACAAATTTTACTGAAAAAGTAGTTCAGTACACAGTAATACTATGTTATAATTAATGTATTTATGAATTTAGCACCAAAATATCATGATATATTGAAAATATTGACTACAAAAATGTGTTGGATAATCCAGAATGTTGGATAAGCGAGTGTTGGATAAGTGAGACTCTACTGTAGTTTCAAGCTACATTATTTCTACAGTGTAGATGCACCCTCAAGAGTTTACTGCACTTGTTAAAATAGGGATCGGCCCCTCAAACCAACTTTAAAACTTCCTATGTGACCAATGTTTACACCTTTACAACCTCAGTTGTTGTCCTTTTCTTTCCTAAGGTGGCCAGATGCAAATGAGAGCAAAACTCTCAAACATAAGGAGCAATTGTAGCAAGTGCAGATTCTCTCTCCTCTACATGATAAGCTCAATACTGTTTGATAAGCTATGGTTGCTGGAATCCTCTCTCCTGCACAAGAGTTAAATGTTCATGTTCAAGAACCCTTTCCTGTACTTCTTTCATCTTCCTGCCTCGCTCTTTCGATTAAACATTGTTTTACTTGACTTTTAATGTATGCATTTGTAATTAGGGAGAGGGAATGATTTCATTCCTTCTGCATTTTAAGCAGATAAGCAAGTGTAATTTTCATACATAGATGTCTGTTGCATATACAACAGGTGTCTGAAACACAAGTGTTCTTTGCTAATGCTAATTTCATTTGAAAAAAACACACACACACAAGCAAGCAGCTCCTCCCTGGTGTGGCAGAATGAAAAAAAGGACTAAAGGAAAACAGTTAGTAAGACATTTCTTAAATAGCTTTTTATATGGAAAAAAAACAAGAGTGCCATTGTACATTGTTTTATTGCCTATCGCTAACCAACATCAGATAAGTGAATTCTGTTAAAGTCAGGTATGGAACAGAGAGAGAAAGCAATCTCATGCCTAATTTGTCTGCTTATAAAAAGGAAGACTCAGAACATGAATACTAAACATGATAAATAATATTATCTGCAAAATTATTTTTCCAGAATGGGAGCATGATGATAAGTTAGTTCAGAGATCGGCAGCCAGGTTACTAACTGACTGCCAGTCTGCTTCCAAGGTAAATATAAAATGCTGGTCGTTACCTATAAAGTGCTAAACAGTTCAGGTTCAGGCTATTCGTCTAACTGCGTCTCCCTATATTAGTGGTTCTCAACTTTTCTAATAGGAGCCCCGGTGGCGAAGTGTGTTAAAGCACTGAGCTGCTGAATGTGCAGACCGAAAGGTCCCAGGTTCAAATCCCGGCCACATGACCTTGGAGGTGTCTACGGACAACGCCGCCTCTTCGGCTTAGAAATGGAGATGAGCACCAACCCCTAGAGTCAGACATGACTGGACTTAACGTCAGGGGAAACCTTTACCTTTTTTAACCTTTCTAATGCTGCGACCCCTTAATACAGTTCCTCATGTTGTGGTGACCCCAACCATAAAATTATTTTCGTTACTACTCCATAACTGTTATTTTGCTACTGTCATGAATCGTAATGGAAATATCTGATATGCAGGATGTATTTTCATTTCATTTCATACACCCATATTTGAATATTGATAGGGTTGGGGGTGATGATTTTGTCATTTGGGAGTTGTAGTTGCTGGGATTTATAGTTCACCTACAATCATGGAGAATTCTGAACTCTAGCCATGATAGAATTGAACCAAACTTGGCAGTCAGAACTCCCATAACCAACAGGAAATACTGGAAGGGTTTGGTGGGCACTGATCTTGAGTTTTGGAGTTGTAGTTCACTTACATCCAGCGAGCACTGTGGACTCAAACAATGATGGATCTGGACCAATCTTGGCACAAATACTCAATATGCCCAAATTTGAACACTGGTGGAGTTTGGGGAAAATAGACCTTGACATCTGGGAGTTGTCGTTGCTGGGATTTATAGTTCACCCGCAACCAAAGAGCCCCTTGAACCCCACCGATAGAATAGGGCCAAACTTCCCACACAGAACCCCCATGACCAACAGAAAATACTGGTCTTTGGTGACCCCTCTGAACCCCCCTTGCAACCCTCCCAGGGGTTTTGACCCCCACATTGAGAAATGCTGCCTTATATAGACCATACAGAAATCCTAACAGCTGGTAAACCGGCTGGGATTTCTAGGAGTTGTAGGCCAAAACACCTGGGGAACCACAGGTTTAGAACCACTAGTCTAAGGTATAGGCTTTTAGTGTGATTATGTTTTATTAGTGGAATTATGCTTTATTCAATTACTTGTATTTTTATTTTATTTCAGTTTTAATTCTGTCCTTAGTTATAGGGTTCCTGATGTTATTTTGTATTATTTTGATGTGTGGGAATTTGATTATGGCATTGAATGTTTGCCTTTTTGTATGTAATCCACCCTGAGTTCCCTCGGGGAGAAAGGGTGGTCTATAAATAAAGTATTTTATTATTATAATGCCTTTCAGAATTGGAAAATAAGTGGTACTTTCTTTTCTGTAAAAAAACTTTACCCTTTATTATTACCCAGTTAATTTTAAACCATTAATTAAAAATTACATTCTATTGCTATTGTATTTTAATCTTTGTACCATGTATGTTAATATATGTATTTTATAGTAATGTGTTTTTAATATATGTATTTTATTTTATGTATTTATGGGGATGTGTTTTCATTGTGTTGTGCCCGGCCTCAAGCCGTGATGAGAGGCGGGTAACAAATACATTATTATTATTGTTGTTGTTGTTGTTGTTGTTGTCATTTGCTGCTTTTAGAAGGAAAGGGGTCACCTGGGGAGTTTTGTCAAGTGGTTTGTATTTTAAAATCTATATTTGAAAATAATTATTAGAAATAACTAAAAAGTAATACGTTGGCTGAGAATTTGTTCGGCAGCTGTTTAGCATAAATGTATGCTAGAATTATGATGGATTACACTGTTTCACAACAAAACAGGTAAAAGGATTTACAGCCTTGCCTTTTACACAGAATTGTATGAACTCCTCACCCATTGAGGACCATGGCCAAAACCTAAATGCTTAGCTCCAGCTGCCTTAGAAACATAGATCACTTGTCTGTGTGAAGAAAACAAATTAAACTTCATACAAAGTGCAATAGCTTATGCAGTTATTGCACTACTGTAACACTGCTCACACAGATTACTCTTAAAGTATTTACAGTCGATTAAAAATTACATTGAAAATGATTCCAAGCTCAGAACATTGCTGACATAATGGTCTGTTGACAGAGTATGCCCAATCTTTAATAAAAGACATAGCTTGAAGCCATTCTTTCAAACCTTACTACATATTGCAAACCACTTCCTCATTTATTATCACAACTTATTTCAGCTGAACATATGGAGCTTTTCAAAGCCAAGTGATTAACAGACAGAACTAAAAAAAAAGATATGTCAAGAACAAAACATCCTACTGCTTTTGTGTGCCATCCTGTGCTTTATAATTTAAACCTAAGTTTTACAATCAGTTCCAAAGCTTTGTTATTCGTCTATAACTCAAGACTAACTACTATAATGTCAACCCTAACACTAGATTATTTCAGACAAAAAATAACGTTCTACTGCAGTATCCATGGTTTAGATTTCGTGTACAAACAGTTGGGGACTTGTTTTGTCAAACTGAACTTCTATCTGAAGAGAAGGAAAGAATTAAGTATTGTATAGGAAATAGGGAATTTCTTCCCCGGAGATATAACAAATTGGGCGTAATTAACATTACCTCTTCCAACACAAATTAGAATACGCTCAGCAGTCATGTCAAAGGTAGACATATACAACTTTCCCAGGATGAAAGCAAACGCTGCCTAACTCTTGTGTCAAGATTTCTTACTTGCATATTGCTGCAAAGAGCAATTTGTGTCTATATCTGTATTTACATTTCACATACTTAAGTCCCAGAAGACACATCTATACAGATCAAAGTTATGTTTACTTACTCTTCATCAAGAGAGTTTGAGTTCAATTAACAGTTTTTAAAAAGACTGCTCAAACTGTGTTTTCTTGCCAATCAAAATATTTCAAGAGGTAATGTCTCTAATATAAGTTTCCACTTACGGTCTTTGCTGAGCTACATTCTTGGCAATGCAACTTTAATGCACTCTACCTTTCTTCTGACTTTCTTTTAAAAATATGGAATATAGGCATATAGAAAAGATTATTTGTTGATCAGATCTTGGAGTAAAAGAAACACATGCACCGCGTTTTATGGTCTTTTAGTTATGTTTGCAATGTGGCAACCAGGTTTGAACTCTGGACTATGATTCTGGAGACCAGGGTCCAAATCCTCAATCAGCCATGTAAACTCACCAGGTGACCTTGGATAAGTCACATACTGAGAAAACCCTGAGAAAACCCAATGACAGATTCACCTTAGGATCACCATAAGTCAGAAATGACCTGAAGGCACACAAAAACAATAGTAACAACCATTCTCAGCCTCAGAGGAAGGCTTTGGCAAAATACCTCTGAACAAATCTTATCAAGCAAACCTTTTGATAGGCTCATCTTATGATCACCATAAGTTGGAAAGGGCTTGAAGACAGACAGCAACAATAATAATTATTCCAGTACGGCCTAAATGGTCTAAAGGTACCAGATTCTATCTGATCTTGGAAGCTAAGCAAATCAGCCCTGGTTAATCATCATCATCATCACAATCATAATAATCATAATTTTATTTCTTACTCATTTCTCCTCGTGGCTGAAGGCAGGTTATAACACAGCTAAAAACATATAATTATGATATGAAATACTCATATTAAAATGTAATTTTACAAAATGCATATACTAAAATGCACATAGCAAATATTAAAGTATAGTGAACATAAGACACAAGTTTAAAATGCATGATTAAAACTGGCTGGCTAGGCCTGCCAGAAGAGATAGGACTTCTTGGGCAGAAGACCATCAACAAACAACATACTATAGACTGTGTTTCAGAGGAAGAAACTAGCAAAATCACCTCTGTGGATTCCTTACCTAAGAAAAAACTATGAAATTCATGGGGTCACCATAAGCCAAAAGGCAACTTGGAAGGCATATACACTACTCCAGGAAGCATGATCACTTCTAGTTCAGGAAAAGCAGAATAAATACAGCTCAACTCCAATAATCTGTAGTAACTAAGTGTGATGAACCATGGGCCTTGTAGTCCTGCTCAGGACATTGTAATCCCTGATGAAGATGAAAACTTGGGTTTTTTACCTTCCCAGTCTGAACTGGATTCCTCTCAGCCAGATCCTTCCCAGGCAGATCTGGAAACCTTGCACCTGCAAGAAAGTTGTGCCCCAGAAGTATGTCAAACAACCCCAGAGCCTACTTCTCCCGTGTTCTTGCGCCGGGAGTTTTGTAAACAACAGAGAAGTTTGGATTCAGCTTCGCGCAGGAGTGCGAGGATAGCAGCTAAGAATGTTGCCAATTAACATTGGTTCTCGTGAGAATCTTTAAGGAGTTTAACATCTGGTCTCAGAGTTTAGCTTTCGTTTCTGATTCCCAGAGAACCGCTTTGGTGAGAAAGTTGGACTCTATATAGGTGTTTTGCCCGCGTAGCAACTTCGCGGAGTCAATTCGTCAGCCTACGGAGCGAGTTGTGTCTGGACAGCGCGCTCCGATTCAAGCCTCGTTTCAGCTCAAGCCTTGCCTTGCTATCCAGCCTTGCCTTGCTTCCCAGCCTTTGTTTACCTGCGGACTTTGCCTTGTTTCCCAGGACTAATCCTTGCTTTGTTTCACGGATTTTACCAAGTTATTCCACGGACCTTGTTCTTGTTCTTAGTTACCTTGTTCCACGTTCAAGCCTTGTTTCAAGTATCAAGTTATTTCCTAGCCACGCTCAAGTTTTATGGACTAAGGACCTTGTCATCTCCCCTCACTTTGCTTGGCAAAGTGAGTGTTTCGGTTATTGGATTACAACTTTGGACCTTAATATTTCTTATTGGACATTGCTTTTTTGGACTAATTCTGACCTTTCCTGAAGGGTCTAATTCTGGACTATTTTCTATACTTGTTTTTATTAACTTTATATATTCCTTCAATAAAGATATTAGTTAGATTCTGGCCTCTGTGTATGGTTATTGGTGCCTCTGCCGCCTGGGTCGTGACAGTTTGACTCCGCCACCCATAAGCACCAACTAACCGAGGCCAGGATGTCTACCGGAGCCGCGCCGGCTGGACAGCCGCTCAGCTACACCATCAGCAAGGACGAAGTGGACCGCATCCGTGACAGACTCAACGCGCAGGATGGAGAAATAAAAGGGTTGAGGGAGCGCGGAGTTCGCCTCCCGGCCATGGCGTTGCCTACCAAGTTTTCTGGAGAAGCTGCTAAGGTTCATGTTTTCCGCCGCCAATGTCAAGCTTATCTAGAGGCCCGTGATGCCGAGTTTCCCCAAGAAGACATCAAGGTGGCGTGGGTCTACAGTCTTCTAGACGGACCAGCGGCTAGCTGGGCGACGGCCCTGTTTGATCAAGCCTCCCCCCACCTAAGTTCAGCACAACGCTTCTTGGATCACCTTAAGGAGACCTGGGGAATCGAGGACAATTTGGAGGCAGCCGGTCACAAACTCCGGCGCCTCCTTCAAGGAGACAGACCCATGTCTCAGTACATAGCCGAGTTCCGCGTGCTGGCCCACAACACCGGCTGGAACGATGTAGCCCTCAGAGGACAATTTCGGGAGGGTCTCAACATTGAAATGCTGGAAGAAATCTCCAAGGTGGATCCTCCCCAGACCCTCGAGGCACTCATTGATCAATGTTTACGGGCTGAAGTCATGATTGCCAACAGGAAACAATGGGTTCGAGGCCAGGGCGGTAGAGCCGGGGCAAAACCCCCCGCTCCCGCCAGTGTTCAGCCACGTCCGGTGTGGAGACCCCCGCCGCCAACCCCATACCCCAGAGGAGGCGAGGAGGTGCCGATGCAGTTGGGCAATGTGCGTCCCAGACTAGATGCCGCCGAGAAGGCCCGTCGTCAACGCTTGAACCTCTGCTGGTACTGCGGGAACGGGGGCCACTTCGCCAGAGAGTGCCCAGCCAAAGGGAAGCCTGCCGCCCGTCTTGCGGCGGCGTCCTCCACGGAGTCGAAGGCGTCTGAGCCGACTGGCACACAGCCGGCGGGGGAAGCCAACGACCGGGTGTAGAGAGGCTCGCCAACCCGGTCAAAAAATCCATCCAAGAGCCGCCAACCGGGGTCCTGTTCCTTCTCGTGGTCACATTATGGTCAGCAAAAAGGGGACCCGTCATGATCCACGCCATGATAGACTCTGGAGCTACCAACAATTTCATCGATAGAGAGTATGCCGACTCTCTGGGATTACAATATCATGATTTCAAGAATGCCCGTGTGGTGCAAGCCATAGACGGCCGTCCCCTCAAGACGGGCCCCGTAAGCCAGTGGTCGGAACCCACCAGGATGTGGATAAGGGAACATATGGAAGAGATTTCCTTCTTTGTTACCGAGGTTCCCCATTTCCCTGTGATTTTGGGAATTCCATGGCTGACACTCCACGACCCTAACATCTCCTGGTCCAACAGAGAACTGCAGTTTGCTTCACCGTACTGCCAAAACCATTGCCTCGTAGCCAAGGTATGCCATGCCACAGACTCCGAGCCCATCATCACCTTGCCAAAGAAGTACTCCGAGTATTGGGATGTATTCAATGAGAAAGAAGCCGAAAAATTACCCCCACATAGACCTTATGACTGTGCCATTGACTTGGTGGAGGGGGCCCCGATCCCGCGAGGGCATCTCTACTCCCTGACTGAACCAGAGCAAGAAGCTCTCAGGGAATTCTTAGAGACAAACCTTCGCAAGGGGTTCATCAGACCCTCTCAATCCCCAGCCGCCTCCCCAGTGATGTTTGTGAAGAAGAAGTCAGGGGAATTACGCTTGGTGGTGGACTACAGAGCATTGAACAATATCACCAAGCGGAACAGCTATCCCCTGCCCTTAATCTCGGATCTACTGGACCGACTTCGAGGAGCCAAGGTCTACACCAAGCTGGATCTTCGGGGGGCTTATAATCTAGTTCGCATCAGAGAAGGGGACGAGTGGAAGACCGCCTTCCAGACTAAATTCGGATTATTCGAGTCCCGAGTTATGAATTTCGGTTTATGCGGAGCTCCCGCAACGTTCCAGCATTTTGTCAACGATATTTTTCAGGACTATCTAGACAGATTCTTGATAATCTACCTGGACGATTTTTTGGTGTTTTCCAGATCACAATCAGAACATGAGAACCACGTCAAAATGGTGTTGCAACGACTGAGGGATCATGGACTTTATGCCAAGCTAGAAAAATGCGCTTTTGATCTACAAGAGGTAGATTTCCTTGGCTACCGCATCTCGCCTCTAGGGCTTTCCATGGATCCAGCCAAAGTTTCAGCAGTATTGGAATGGCGGGCGCCAACTAACAAGAAAGAGGTGCAGCGTTTCTTGGGGTTCGCGAACTACTACCGCAAGTTCATTCCAGATTTTGCCCGCTGGTCCGACCCCATCACTAGCTGCATCCGTGGAAAGCAGCCTTTCCGCTGGACTGATCAAGCAGAGAAAGGGTTCCAGCAACTGAAGAAACTATTCACCTCCCAGCCAATTCTACAGCACCCAAATCCTGGAACCCCTTTTGTGGTGCAAGCGGACGCCTCTGATGTGGCAATTGGGGCTGTACTCTTACAACCGGTGGGAGATCACCTCCACCCCTGTGCCTTTTATTCTCGTCAACTAACCACACCAGAGAGGAATTACACCATTTGGGAAAAAGAACTACTGGCCATAAAGGCAGCCTTTGAAACTTGGAGACATTGGCTAGAAGGGGCCAAATTCCCCATTGAAGTCCACACTGATCATCGTAATCTAGAACATCTAAGAACTGCCCGCAAACTAAATCAGAGGCAGCAACGTTGGGCTTTATTCTTTGAACGTTTCAACTTCCAGATCCATTATGTGACCCCAGCTCAAACCAAGCAAGCAGACGCCCTGTCACGTAAACCGGAATACGCTGCAGGACGCAAGGAGACCTTTGAATCCCAACTGCTACAACCTGAGAACTTTGCCACGCTCACAGTGGGGAACACCAAATCCAGTCCCATTGGTTCAACTTCCCCTACTCCAGGACCCATCTGTGCTCAAGAAATCAGGGCTAGTCAGCAAGCAGATGCCTGGGCGCAGGACCAACTTCGCCAAGGTCTGCATTTTCCCTTTTCGCTTAAAGATGGGCTGCTCTGCTATAGAAATCATGTTTATATCCCACCCGGACCGGGCAGGGAAAAAGCGCTTCGTCTGTGTCATGACTGCAAACCAGCAGGACACTTCGGACTATTTAAAACCATGCATTTGATCCTAAGAGATTTTTGGTGGCCCAAGATCCGCAAGGATGTGGAAAAATATGTCAACACCTGCCCAGTATGCCAGCGCTCCAAGATACGAAGGGAGAAGCCCTCAGGGCTTTTGCACCCCCTTCCTACCCCATCTCGCCCATGGGAAATAATTTCCGCGGATTTCATCACTGACCTACCACCTTCCTGTGGATTCACCACGATCTTAGTGGTGGTGGACCTATTCACCAAGTTAGCCCATTTCATTCCCTGCGAAGGCCTCCCCACGGCCAAAGAAACTGCGGATCTATTTCTTCAGCATGTTTTCAGACTACATGGATTGCCCAAGAGTTTAGTCACAGACCGTGGATCTCAATTCACCTCTCGTTTTTGGAAGGCACTACAAAAACTACTGGGCATAGACTCTCGCTTATCTTCAGCTCATCATCCCCAAACAGATGGGCAAACGGAGCGCACCAATGCCACTTTGGAGCAGTATCTTCGCTGTTATGTAAACTACCAACAGGACAATTGGGCTTCTCTGTTACCACTGTCTGAGTTTGCCTACAATAATGGAGTTCAAGCTTCTACAAAAGAAACGCCGTTCTTTGCAAACTACGGTTTCCATCCACGTTTCTTTCCCCCTGTCATTGAAACTTCAGAAGTTCCCGCAGCAGAGGATTGGCTGCAGGAACTCACAGCGGTGCAACAACTTTTGCTCCAGCAACTGGACCAAGCCAAGGAGGACTATAAACGCCACGCTGACAAACACCGCCAGCCGGGCCCCGAAATCAAGGTAGGAGATCGGGTTTTTCTGTCCACTCGCTTTCTGCCCTCCCACCGCCCATGCCGGAAGTTAGATGCCCGCTTCATTGGCCCCTATCCAGTGGTGGCGCAATTAAACCCCGTGACTTTCAAACTCCAACTTCCGCGTTCAATGCGCATTCACCCAGTGTTTCACCGTTCCCTGCTCCTTCCGGCGGATGGTGTGCGTCCTGATACAGACCAACCGGCCCCCCCTCCTGTTTTGATGAATGGGGAGGAGGAGTTCGAGGTTGAGGACATTTTGGATTCTCGCTTTCATCGCCGCCGCCTACAATATCTCATTGACTGGGTGGGTTTTGGGCCTGAGGAACGCTCTTGGGAAGACGCC
This sequence comes from Anolis carolinensis, assembly GCF_035594765.1. NCBI lineage: Eukaryota > Metazoa > Chordata > Lepidosauria > Squamata > Anolidae > Anolis > Anolis carolinensis. The sequence continues at coordinate 306,898,146 of NC_085842.1, read as the reverse complement.
TCCACAGTCCATGCTCCTGATCTAACCCGTCGCTTCCATCTGACCTATCCCACCAAACCGCGACCTCGCGCCTCGGGGAGAGGACCCCAGTTTGGGAGGGGCCCTGAGGAGGGGGATAGTGTGATGAACCATGGGCCTTGTAGTCCTGCTCAGGACATTGTAATCCCTGATGAAGATGAAAACTTGGGTTTTTTACCTTCCCAGTCTGAACTGGATTCCTCTCAGCCAGATCCTTCCCAGGCAGATCTGGAAACCTTGCACCTGCAAGAAAGTTGTGCCCCAGAAGTATGTCAAACAACCCCAGAGCCTACTTCTCCCGTGTTCTTGCGCCGGGAGTTTTGTAAACAACAGAGAAGTTTGGATTCAGCTTCGCGCAGGAGTGCGAGGATAGCAGCTAAGAATGTTGCCAATTAACATTGGTTCTCGTGAGAATCTTTAAGGAGTTTAACATCTGGTCTCAGAGTTTAGCTTTCGTTTCTGATTCCCAGAGAACCGCTTTGGTGAGAAAGTTGGACTCTATATAGGTGTTTTGCCCGCGTAGCAACTTCGCGGAGTCAATTCGTCAGCCTACGGAGCGAGTTGTGTCTGGACAGCGCGCTCCGATTCAAGCCTCGTTTCAGCTCAAGCCTTGCCTTGCTATCCAGCCTTGCCTTGCTTCCCAGCCTTTGTTTACCTGCGGACTTTGCCTTGTTTCCCAGGACTAATCCTTGCTTTGTTTCACGGATTTTACCAAGTTATTCCACGGACCTTGTTCTTGTTCTTAGTTACCTTGTTCCACGTTCAAGCCTTGTTTCAAGTATCAAGTTATTTCCTAGCCACGCTCAAGTTTTATGGACTAAGGACCTTGTCATCTCCCCTCACTTTGCTTGGCAAAGTGAGTGTTTCGGTTATTGGATTACAACTTTGGACCTTAATATTTCTTATTGGACATTGCTTTTTTGGACTAATTCTGACCTTTCCTGAAGGGTCTAATTCTGGACTATTTTCTATACTTGTTTTTATTAACTTTATATATTCCTTCAATAAAGATATTAGTTAGATTCTGGCCTCTGTGTATGGTTATTGGTGCCTCTGCCGCCTGGGTCGTGACACTAATGTACTGAATGGGTGGCTCCATAAGATGCCTGTTTCTGTTGCTTGTCTATGAGATCAAGACATGTGTTATGTGTGTACATTTACAGAAACATGGAAAGAGAAATAAGTGTGTCTGTAGAAGTGTATGCTTATGGGGGGGCTCATGAAAACCAATATGCTTGGATAGTTCTCTCAACAAGTGTGACACTATACTAATCGTACTGAGCTTACAGCAAGGTTATTCACAACAAGGAGATATCACATATCAAATTTGCAGACAAACTGGAAACACCTATGATGCACAAAGCTGGACAAACAGTTCATGCACGCCAACAGGCCCAATTCCAAGAATTCACAGCAGTTTCCTCTTTAGCACAAATGCAATGAAATGTTGCCATTGCATAAAATCAGAAGCTTGAACACTGTATATGGTTTCTAAATGTTACGACACAAATCAGCTCTACACTCAGTAAAACAGAGAGACTTACTATGTAATCCCTGTGAATTATTTTGTTGAGTAGTACTAAAGGTTGCAGAGCATATAGGACATCCAGGGTCATTCCAAAGAATCTCCAGTCAAAAACTTCAGATGGAAATGTTTGGGAAAGCGCTTCTTGCCTAATATTCCACACTGGTCTGGAGAGTCTGAACTAGTACAAGGCAGTTCCTTATGTCTCACAAAGATAAAAGAAATGGCAACAGGAACCCTATCAAATAATTCTCTTTGCTGCTTTAGAATAACCACCAACTTCCTTCCCTTCCTTTTAAGGAAGGACTTTGAGCCAAACGACTTATCCTTCTTGTTCAGTGTTGCCTATATTGACTGCCAGTGACTCCCACAATTTGTACACAGGAATGTGAACACACAGTCAGTGAGAGCAAGCCGGAGACCTTCTGCAGAAAAGGCAGCCATGCCCTTTCCCTGAACCTTTCATAGCCTAGCTTCAACATATGAGATAGAAAATGTGATAAGGATAAAAGGCTGTGTAGAGTCAACTAGTCAGAAATTGGGCAGAGGGAAGGGAACAATCTCTAACTTCCAGGAGGAGAAAAAGAATCCAAACCAAGGGAAGAAGGGCACCTTCAGTCCATGTTATTTTGCTAGGTGAAGATGTAAATACAGAGCCATTCAAAATACTAGAACAGCCAAACTCATAAAGCAGAAAAATCCCATAAAATGTCTCCTTCCTGGTGTTACTAGTACAGGAAGATTAAATTTAAAAATTTGCTGCCATTTACAAGACCTGTACTTGGCTGCCAGAGAGGTCCACTTCAATCTACCATCTAATGGTAGGGCTGGTCCTTGAAGAGAAGTGAATATTAAGTGTCACCAAACCTTTATCCTAAATCATTTTCTTACCAACAATAAACAACAACACCACTCATTCTATACCCAAACATTCAAAGGCCAAATAACAAAGGCTAGATATGGCCAAGCTCTGTTGTAAATGTATTTATTAGTTCAGGGGTCTGATATAAAGCAAGTGAATGAGGCACTACATCAGTGGTTCTCAACCTGTTATCCCCAGATATTTTTGGGGAAAACCAGAAATCCCAGCCAGTTTAACAGCTGTTAAGATTTCTGGGATCTGAAGGCCAAAAACATCTGGGGACCCCTGCGCTGCATCTTCATTCTCATCCACTTCTAAAGTATTACTTCTAAAAGGAAGAAGCCAAGGATGGTTGGATGAGATTATGAATGATTTGAAAACAGGTACACACCTTTAATGCCTATTCACAGTCGTCTTCACTTCCATTTTATTAGCTTAGGTTATAACAGAAGGTACAAAATTATCGAAGAGGCCAAGACATTTGGCAGGCAAGTAGCTCATCTAAGTCTCCACTGTAAACTACAAGCCTGGGGACTACAACATTGGCAGAAGATGGCCCCAGGGAGAAGAAGGGAAGAAAACAATTTAAAGAGAGTATGATGTTAAGCTTCTTAGGTCTGGCAGCAGTGAGGAAAGAAACCTGCAGACAAGCTGTTTGGTGTTTCTTGATTTATTCCAAGAATAAAATTCATATACCATCCCTTAACATTCTTCTGTACAGATAATTGAAAATGGAAACACATAGAAGTATATAAATGTGAAATATTACATCAGTATTCAGAGATCACAGGTTTCAGCCTGAACAAAGTTGAACCTAGGGCCCCTTCCACACAGCTGAATAAAATTCCACATCATCTGCTTTGAACTGGAATGTATGGCAGTGTGGACTCCGATAATCCAGTTCAAAGCAGATATTGTGGGATTTTCTGCCTTGATATTCTGGGTTATATGGCTGTGTGGAAGGGCCCTAAATCTACTTCTTAGGGTGCATTTCTACACTGCCGAACAGCTCTTTCTATCAGGACATTTTCCCTAATTTTTTGGTGGAATCTTTTTGGAGTTTGACTCCATTGCTCCATGCCTTAGTATCTAGAGCAGCAGAAAACAAACTTGTCTCCTCCTTGATGAGGCATCCTTTCAAATATTTGAGAAAGGGGTTCAAGAGAAGAGTCTCCCAGCAGAACATAAACCATTGCCAGTTTCATAAAGAATACAGTCTCTAAATAAACTTGACTTGATTCATATAATACAAAAATGCTTTCAATAAAAAGTTTTTACAGCCAAATAAGACTAACCATTCATTTTTGTACATTTTGGTTGGCCGATGGGTGTTGTTTTGTGGATTTAGGGTTTTGCTGTAATCCCAAATAGAAACACCTTTGAAGTCTTTCCCCCTTCAAAGTTAGCTTAGTTCAATAAATCCATTTCATCTCCCAATTTGATTCATATTTCACTGATTTTCGATTTATTTGGCTTCAATCACATGATTTTATGGGGGCACCACACTCTATCCACCTTGGTGATTATTGTAATCCTACTCTAAGGGTGCATCTATATTGTAGAATTAATGCAGCTTGACACCACTTCAACTGCCATGGGTCAATGCTATGGAATCAATGGAGATGTAGTTTAGTGAGGCACCAGCACTCCTTGGCAGATAAAGCTAGAGACTTTGTAAAACTACAGCTCCAATGAATCCACAGCACTGAGCCATGGCAGTTACATTGGTATCAATTTGCATTAATTCTGCAACATAGATACACCCTATGCCACTCTGACTGCTGCTTTGACAAGAATGAGACATAGGATGAAAAATACGTATGTTCTGACTTTTCAGTCCACTGTTGTTTTTTGTCAGATGTTTCGACACATGTGAAATGAACTTTTTTTCTCCTCGTGATTTATGTTACAGGTTCATGAACGTGCCTCCTCTTAGCTGCCTAACAATTGCATAAACTGTGACTAATTCATAATTACTGTTCTTAAGTAAGAGACTGCAATGTACAACAATGTAACATGAGTAAAGCTCAACAAAACAGCCTTGTTTTGCAGACTGTGCCTTCTTTCATCTCCCCATCACCTTTATTTATCACCATTTCTTTTGGTATTCACAACCATAGTGACCAGCAAATTTATGTTTTATGGCTAGACAAACTAGTGGACAAGTACACCAATGTCTCCAAGCTTTAACAATCCTAGGGAAGAACAGTGTATGAGCCACATAAAAATATAACAGAGAGTTTAATGTGACAATATTAATCTTTTTGCTTTTCTATTAGAATATGTAAAATATCTTTGAATTAGGAATAAAGTAGGATATAGAATAAATCAATTAATGAATATGTCATGACATATTAAATACAATAATAGGTGGTCTAATATTTTACATAGTACTGTAAGTCACATTTTCAGAAAAGGCTTTTACAGTTGCTCTGCTCATGAATTGCAAAATATTTTGTGATCAGCTAAGGCTGTAAGTAATCATGAACATGCCTTTTCTACCCAGGTACACGGTTTTAAGATGCAATTGTATATGCACTCAACAGATGGTAAGCCTGCTAACCTTAGTAGTGTTTAAATCCAAGTAGAAATGTATAGAATTTCACTGTTAAAGAGTTCAGATGTACATCATGGATGCAACATATGTTAGACCAAGTGCAAAGATAACAATTTATCTCTGATATTTTCTAAGGCAAGGCAAGCAATTTTGATGCACTGCATTAACAAAACCATTCCTATATTGGAATGGTTCAGTTTAGTCACCATAACTTCATGTATGTAAACTATTACATTTTTATAGTGGCCACTGGCCAATCCTCCAAACACTTTTGCCTTGAATCAAGCTCTTGTTTCTTCAAGTAGTTCAAGAAACCACTAAACAATCCAAGTTTATTATGCTCTGCTTTTGATTGTTTACTGCATTGTAGCATCCAAATAAGCACTGTCAATTGCTCTCCAAAATAGCAAATGTGTTACTTTCTTTAAAGAACTGGAAATCTGACTAGCAATATGGGCAAAACATTACAGATTTGTATTCCAGCTCAATGTTTAGTTGTCTATAAGTATATTTAGAATTAAGTTATACACATTTATTTGGGAACAAATCCCATGAATTCAAAACTAAGTGTGCAGAGTCATTGCAAATATATACACACATGCTTACAGATGCAATAAAAGTACAACGGTAATGTGAAGTTAAGTTCTCCAACCTTTGACCACCATATCTAACATTGTTGGTCAAATGCTGGAATAGCTCACATTTCTAACTTCATGCTACTTTCATTGCATCAGTAGGAATATGTCAGAAAATAAATTAATTTGGTTTGCATTTTCCCACAAAAATTTCCATTTCACACCTCCAAAGACTGGCGGTATCATGAACTGCTCCTTGACTTGCAAATCATTTCCAAAGATTAAAATTCATTTTGATTAAGAAAGGTGTTTGCAAAACCAGGCAAACAATTTGAAGGAGATACAAAGGGAAAATACACACCAACCTTTGTGCAGAAAGTGTGGGTGGGGAAATGGAAACCTGATACAGAACTAGGATGAAACAAGCAATATAACACAAGTTTCAGAGAAGCGGAAAGAAAATGAGACTGACAGACTTTTCAACTACATAAACAGGAAGATTAGTATCTTGAATTGCAGCTTTTTATGGACAGCTATACATGGAACAGCCTCAATATATTAATCTTTCTGTGGCTTGTAAAGGAATAACTTGTTCCTATTTTGAGACTGGCAGTCTACCAATATACATAGGAATGAATATTCATAGCAATTTGAAGTGAAGTCTCTTAGATGCATTTCGGTATTATGGAAATCTAGAGATAAAAAGGTAAAGGTTTTCCCCTGACGTTAAGTCCAGTCGTGTCCGACTCTGGGGGTTGGTGCTCATCTCCATTTCTAAGCCGAAGAGCCGCCGTTGTCTGTAGACACCTCCAAGGTCATGTGGCCGGCATGACTGCATGGAGCGCCGTTACCTTCCCATCAGAGCGGTACCTATTGATCTACTCACATTTGCATGTTTTCGAACTGCTAGGTTGGCAGGAGCTGGGGCTAACAGCAGGCGCTCATTCCGCTCCCAGGATTTGAACCTGCGACCTTTCGGTCTGCAAGTTCAGCAGCTCAGCGTTTTAACACACTGCGCCACCACCAGGGGCCCAATCTAGAGATACTGCCTTAAAATGTGTTAGAAATGTTTCAGTATAGAAAGCGCCAGCTGTGACCATTCCTCGAGAAGTCTGACTTGGCCACAGTTGTCCACGTCCTGGTCCTACTGTCCTGCGTTTTGCACAAGCCCTGCCCTTCCCTTCATTTGTAATTCTCAATTGGCCCATCTTTGCTTCTGTGATGCTGAGTGATGTATTTTATGATTTTTTATTGCCTTGGTTTTAATTGTTTTAATTATGCTTAATTTCCAATGTGTTTTGATTTTATATCATGTATTCTTTGTTTACTGGGCTTGGTCCCCATGTAAGCCACCCCAAGTCCCTTCGGGGAGATGGAGGCAGGCTATAAGAATAAAGTCATCATTATCGTTATTGTTATTATAAAAGGGTCCAGGAGTTGGGTTGTGTCTCCTAAAGTGGGATCCAAGGCAGCTCATAGATACAATTGGTTAAAACAATAAAAGGGTTTTAAAAAGTAATTTCAAACAATATAAAATTGTTTGAAAAAACTATTTTTAAAGGAGAGCACACACCCCAATTTCCTCCCTACAAGTAATTACAAGAGTTTTGTGACACTTTAAGGCTCTGTAGATTTATGTTCGCACAATTACAATCCATGTCCTCAGGTGCATAATAAGATACAGTGTTCAAGCCTCAGGTAAAATATACACTGTTACAAAGCAGTAAGGATGGGATCAAAGTGAAATGGGTTACAGAAATGACAAATGGGTTATTGACAGTGGTCATAAGTGTTCAAAGAGCTAGTTTAGCATGAATATCCTGGCATTTATGGACTGATACACAAGGCTGCTAAAGATGTTTTGTCAAAAGTCAAATTCCCCCTTCCCAAAATGTATTTTGGCTATACATAATGTATATAGTCGAAGTGAAAGCCAACCAATTAATACCTGCAGTATGCTCAAATATCATTGCCTTAAACCTCTCTTAAAACTGCCATTTTTGAATTTGTACACCTATATGCTTGTTTAAAAACACTCTCCTCCTTACTGCAAGGCTTTAAAGCTTTTCAGAAACTGATGTGAATGACAAAATGTTGAACTATTTAATTTTCCAACATACAGACTTTAAAACAGAAAGAAACAGTAAAGCAGAATGGTTTTGTGAGTATGGAGTTGAGTTTCAGATGGCTTTAACCATAAGTCACACTTCATTATCCCCTGAGGTTTAGGAGTTGAACAATACGAACTGTTCCAATCCCATTATGTTTACTTTAACAAGCAATGATTTTTAAAGAATTTAATAGAACTTGCCTCACTGGTCATCTTCTTTATTAGCCCTTATCCAGCAAGTTACTTTTCCCCCACCAGACAAATGACTCTGGTATTTAATGGAAAATATCTTGGTTTCACTGCTGAAAAACACTCTGTTTACAATCCATGTCTACCATGGAATGATCTTTAGCTCTGGGTAAATACGACACATACTTGAAGAAAGACACACCGAATTCTGGTCAAAAGAAAATAAACCCTGGACTAGCTGTCCTTCTTAAGTCTGGTTGTGACCTCCCTGAATTCCTGCTCCAGTGGGTCTCTTACAAGTTACAAATCATTCTGGCTGAAGCAATGTCAAACCAGGAAAGGATCTTTTCATCTTTCACACCTAGGATACAAATGCCAATCATATGGTAAAAGTTGCAGCATCAATCATGGCAGACAATGTGTCATCAATTTTTTTAGCATTTGCACAATTATTTGGAAGTCAGTGCCATGAAATACAGTGGGGTGGATCCAGATTTTGACAATACCTAACAAGATTGAGGTTGGTCACAACTAGCTTAAGATCCAATAATTTTGGTATTTCTTTGAACAATGTGATCTGAACCCAGTGAAGTATAGGCCAGACTATGTAAGACCTTCCAAGAAAGCATTCATTGGATCAGGCTCTTAAATGGACAAATGCATCTTGCATCTTGCCTACAATACAATCATTACACAATACAGTTACAGCTGAGGCTAATTCTACAGTATCAAACCATCAGCTCTCTCTTCTGTTTTAGCATTTTCATTGTATGACCTACTCCATAGAGATATTTTGATCCCAAAGCTTCTTTTAACTTCACTTCTAGGACACCATTGAAAGCTTTTCTATTTCTCTGAGCATTTGTATTTGTTAATATATCCACCTTCCGTTGACATTTTTTTTACTCCATTTTACATTTTCTTTTTTCAGCTGGACTTGAAACATGCTCAACCATAACTGGATTATTTGTGGGGATGTGGGAGCCCTTCCAAGAGCCCCCCCCCCCAAGTTTCTCTTGGGATTCTTCCAAAAACCTGAGGATTCACTCAAGTCTGTTGACTCGTCCCTCTTGTCTCAGTAAAGCTGTCTATTTTTAGACTGCATATGTGACAACCCTCGAAAGAACTGAAAAGAGAATATATGATTTTGCATTTCTCATCATGTATGGAATCTATTTTCTAGAAATTGTATTTCTTTCTGGGACAGAAAAATTATTTGCTGTATTTATTTATTTACGACATTTCTAACCCGCCTTTCTCAACCCCAGAAGGGACTCAAGGCGACTTTACACATAGGCAACTATTTGATGCCTTAAAACATGTACTGTTAAAATGTACATTAAAAATAGTATTTAAAATACATTAAGACAATTAAAAACATTTAAAACAACATCTTCACAATTAATCAAATAATCCACAAGTGTAATCAAGGCCGTTCCTATAGTCACTGTACAAATAACAAGATATATGACTCTGATAAGAACCAAAAATCCCTAGTGGGCCAAATCTCATCTGATCTTGGAAGATAAGCTGGAATGGGAGGCTACTGACATTGGATGGGATACTGACAACCAATATTGGGAATTGAATGCTATATTTCAGAGGAAGGAACAGACAAACCCATCTTTGAGTATTCCTTGCCGAAGAAAACTTTGCAAAGTTCATGAGATCAACATAAGTAAGCAGGTGACGTGAAGGCATGTACACACACATCTCTTGTATTCCATCTCTTCTTGAACGAACATGGTGGTTATGGTACCAGCTTTTATGCCATCTTTCTATGATTTGTATTCCAAAAGCTTAACATAGAAAACTGCCAATTTAGAAACACCAGTGAACAATAATATAACAAAATATGAAGAAGCTCTGGCAATAAAGGGAATAATTAAGAACAGAAATATCAATAAATTGGTGCCAGGGGGAAATTTGAAAATAGTTTCACCTTAGGCCAGTGGTTCTCAACCTGTAGGTCACCAGGTGTTTTGGCCTACAACTCCCAGAAACCTCAGACAGTTTACCAGCTGTTAGGATTTCTGAGAGTTGAAGGCCAAAACATCTGGGGACTCACAGGTTGAGAACCACTGCCTTGCCTTGAGAAAATTGATACTTTTGAGAAGGATTGTGTTTCAGAGATCAGTAGCCACTGCTGCCTTTCTTGCACCCACCCTCTAACTGCTCTGTACAGTTATATTAAGTCAGTCCATGAGTATTTCATTCAACATAAAGATGTTCTCAAGAATTGAGAGACTATCATCTAATTGTTTGCTTCACCGATAAAATATTACTGCACTATTTTAACTAGCAGTAGACTAACAAAAGAGATGGTTGGACATCAGACTGAACTATTACCCTGACCTGATTTGAGCAGAAGAAAAAGTCCTAGTATTTTGTATTATGAGTAGAAAAAGAAAGGCTAAATATACTGTGGTGCAGGCTTAGTAGTTGTGATTTTATAGACTAGAGCCATTTGTTTTTGTTGCGGCCTTGTGAAAACTGAGGGAAAATATTTATTGGATTTATATCCCATATTTTTCTCAGAATGAGATTCAGAGCTTGCCTTTGCTTAAAAGGACACAGTTTGAAAATAATTCTGCAATAGTTAAAAATGAGATATCTCTGTCATTAAAAAATGCTTAGCATCTTGCCCAATTACAAATAAATCTGGGAAAGTAAATTACAATTGTTTTCTTTTTGTTCGGGTATCCACAATCAGATTACACGGTCAAAAGACAATAGGTCAATTTAGAGCTAGAAAGGATCAGTCCCACCAACAACATATACCAGTCATATTGTATACATTGTGAGCATTTGATTTAAAAATGAAAATAAAAAACCTATGTACGAGTTTTTAATTTTTTTTAAAAAAAACCAACCAACTTTATTTAATTGAGAAGCATGTCTTTAGCACAAGGCACACAGCATGTAGCAAAAATGACAACACCAGGCACAAGCCAACTTCGGCCCTCTAGATGTTCGGACAACAGCCCGTAGGCTGTTGGGAATTGTGGGAGTTGAAGTCCAAAACCTGGAGGGACAAAGTTGGCCTATGCCTGCTATATACTCATGTATGTTGACCTCATGTCAGGCACTGAGGGTGAAAATTACATATTTTGATGACATGACCTGTGGGTAAGTCAAGGGTCATTCTTCAGAGAGAGAAGGGCCACTGCTTCCCAGGGCAGACTGAGCTCTTGTGTTTCACTGCTCTACTCAGAGCAGAGTGCAATTCTGATAAGTGTTAAGATACAGTACTCCACCCATGGATAGGTCAACACAGGCTTGGAGGGGGGATGTCATTTTGGCTAACTTGTCTACACTTATACATGAGTATATAGAGTTAAAATACTTTGCCAAGTCTGGGCTTGTTGGAGGTGAGAGCAAATGAGGATGAATCTGCTTAGCCCTCCAACCTCAGCCAGGCACCTGAGACACCTTTGACGCTGGAGACCTGGCAAGGTGGTGACGTGGTGCCTTCATGTCCCTGAGGGTGCATCTACAGGGGAGAATGAATGCAGCTTGACACCACTTTAGCTGGGCACCTGTACCCATTTTCATATATGCTGGTCAGAGACCGTAATAAATTGCTGATGAGGACACCACTTTAGCTGCCAGGTTTCTGTGCTGTGACACCTTGGGATTTGGAGTTGAGTGAGGCACCAATATTCTTTGACAGAGAAGGCTTAAGTTCTTTTAACACTACAGCTCTCAGGACGGCATAGCTGGCAAACTTCAGCCTTCCAGGTGTTTTGGACTTCAGCTCACACAATCGGCTGTTAGGAATTGTGGGAGTTGAAGTCCAAAATACCTGGAGGGCCCAAGCTTGCCCATGCTTGCTCCATAGCATTGAGTTAAGGCAGTTCAGTTGGTGTCGAACTGCATGAATTCTGCAGTGTAGATGGCTAGATGCACCCTGGGAGAGCCAAACTGCCAACTTCACCCAGGGCTTCGCTCAGTCCAGATGGTCTCCACCCTTCAACTTCGCTTGCCGAGCCTTGCCTTCCCTCTCCCCGTCCCCAAACCCACAAAGTCAGGGCACAATAATGCATTGCTGAAGCTCACCCTCTCCGTCTCCAGGCAGAATCCCCGTCTCCGGCCGGGTGTGTGTTTGGCTCAGCTCTCTCGCATGCTTCCTCCAGGCTTCCCTTTTGTCATATGCCCTCCCTTTTAAAAACAACCTGGCCGAGGCAGCCAAGGGGAGCGGGCGAACAAGTTCCTCGAGTTTGGTGCGCTCCCCTCTCTTTGCCTCGGAAGGGAAAAGGAAAGTCGGAGTTGGGGAGCTCTAGTTTGGACACTCTCCGGAGGAAGAGGAAAAGGCAGGTAGAGAGAGGGAGGGAGGGAGGGAAGGAGCGGCACACCTCTCTCTCTCTCGCGCTCTCTCTTTCTTTCTTTCTCCCTCCCTCTGACAAGCCAAAGCCCATCCTCTAACCGGAAAGCCCCCACGTGACTCGCAGGTAAAGGCTCTCCGAGGCCCCGCCCCTCGCCCAGGTGAGGCTCCGCGCAGCTGCTCAGGTTGCAGCGCCTTCTCTCTCTGCCTGGACGCAACCCTGAGCCTTTGGGCACCAGCGAAGGGTTTGGGGGAGGGACTCCAGGTACATCTACACTCTAGAATTAATGCAGTTCGATCCCGCTGGCACCGCCAAGGCCCAGTGTAATGGGATCCTGAGAGTTTTACTAGAACTCTTTTGGGGGAAAAATCTTTGTGGTTTCTCTGTACATTATAACTGTATTCTCAATTTGCTTCTGACAGGATAAATAAAATATTTGGGAAAGAAGACGAAAGAGAAAATCTACACACACAGATAGATACCCAACATAAAAACTCCAACCATCACCCAAGTCAACAAAGAAGCAGAATTCACGCCCTGGCAGACCGTAGGAAAGGTAAAGGTTTTCCCCTGACGTTAAGTCCAGTCATGTCTGACTCTGGGGGTTGGTGCTCATCTCCATTTCTAAGCCAAAGAGCCAACGTTGTCCGTAGACACCGCCAAGGTCATGTGGCCGGCATGACTGCATGGAACGCCGTTACCTTCCCGCCGGAGCGGTACCTATTGATCTACTCACATTTGCGTGTTTTCGAACTGCTAGGTTGGCAGAAGCTGGAGCTAACAGCAGGCGCTCACTCCGCTCCCAGGATTTGAATCTGGGACTTTTCGGTCTGCAAGTTCAGCAACTCAGCGCTTTAACACACTGAGCCATCGGAGGCTCCAGACCGTAGGAAAATAATCTGCAAAACCCACCTCCTCCAAGGGGAACTGAATCACTTAATCTGGGCTCTACAGGCTGATGGAGACTCCACCACAGACATCAAAAAAGCTGCAAGGCCAAGAATAAGCCACAAGAGGAAAGACAAAGATCCACCCAGAGGAAAACGGTTCTTACCATACATCAAGGAAACCACTAACCGCATAAGGAAGCTGATGAAGGAACACAACCTGCAAACTATCTACAGACCCACTGAGAAAATCCAACCAATGCTACATTCAACGAAAGACAAAAGAGATCCTCTCACCTCTGCAGGAGTCTACTGTATACCATGCAGCTGTGGACAAGTCTATATAGGGACCACCAAATGTTACATTGCCCAGACACAAATCAAGGAGCACGAAAGGCACTGCAGACTAACCCAACCAGAGAAGTCAGCCAGAGCAGAGCACTTGATGAACCAACCTGGACACAGCATATTATTGGAGAACTCTGAAATGCTGGACCACTCTAACAACCACCATGTCAGACTACACAGAGAAGCCATTGAAATCCATAAGCACATGGATAATTTCAACAGAAAGGAGGAAACCATGAAAATAAACAAAGTCTGGCTACCAGTATTAAAAAAATTAAAGTATATAAAGTACAACACTGTGAAAACAGGGGAATTTCATGAAACCATCAGGGCCAGCTAACACCTCTCAATAAAGGATCCCCCAGGCAGGAATCAGCCAGGCCTTGAAGCTGCAAGTCTCTTCAGTGCTAATCCAGGTGATTAGCTGCAACATTCACACTTGTCTCCAACATACAAGAATACTTTCTCCCACCCTGGGCCTTCCACAGATATATAAATCTCTCTTGCCTAGTTTCCAACAGACATCACAACCTCTGAGGGTGCCTGCCATAGATGTGGGTGAAAATGTCAGGATAGAATGCTTCTGGAACGTGGCCATACAGCCTGGAAAACTGACAGCAACCCAGTGTTTCCAGCAATAAAAGCCTTTGACAATACAAAGACTAAATACCTTGTAGAACTGCAGTTGTCATGACCCCATAGCATAGAAGCATGCCAGGTAAAGTGGTGTCAAACTGCATTCATTCCACAGTGTAAATGCACCCCCAATTAGTAAATTCCTTGGAGGAAGCTTGTGTGTATTCTCCACCCACTATTGATGGGGCTGAATCTATAGGGTAGAATTAATGAAGCTTGGCGCCACTTAGTGTCATCATGGTTCAATTCTATGGAATCCTAGGATTTGTAGATTGAATTCATAGTGTGGCAGAGAAGGCCAAAGACCTTGTAAAACTACGACTCTCAGGACTCTTTAGCATTGAGTCAATGCTTCATTGGTGTCAAGCTTCATTGTGATCTGAATGCACCCCACATTCAGATCACAGTGTTCAAAGATCTCTTTGCATATTGTGTTTGGAGAAGACTCACCAAAATGACTGGATCTTAAGTTAGTCACGACCAACTTCAGTATTGTCTCAGTCTGGATCCATCCTGCTGTATTTAATGATGCTGACTTCCAAGTAATTGTGCAAGTGCTAAAACCATTTGTTGACCAATTTTCTGCCACAATTGATGTTGCAATTTTTCTACATAATTGAAATTTGTGTTCTAGATGTGAAACCTTCCTCATATCCAAGCTACTACCCCCATTGTTCAAGTCTCTACATATCTTCTGATAAAGAGAGTGGGATGAGGAAGCAGGCCTCCCTGACAACCAATAATAAACAGGCTATCCCAGACTGGCAAGGCTCACTCAGCCAAAAATTTAGAGCTTCACAATTTTTTTTTTAGCTTTTAATTCCATTTGTTCTCTGCTTTACCTCCTCTATATCCCTGGTGGCATAATATGAGACGCCATAGAAATTACATCCCTTAGGGCAGGGGTTCTCAAACTTTTTCAACCATGGAGCCCTTTTTGAAGCAAAAGTTACTTGTGGAGCCCCCCGAAAATATCTGTCTGTCTGTCTATCTATCTATCTATCTATCTATCCAGGGCCGTAGCCAGAAAAAAATTTCGGGAGGGGTTTTGAAAATTTCGGGGGGGGGGGGGGAGGGGGAGTTGAACCCCTGACCCACCCGCCCCCCAGGTTCAGACCTGTCAATATCTGCTTGAGATAGTGCCTGGAGGGACTTAATTTTTTGCGTCTCATAGACTTAGCATGGGGATTTGGTTAACCAGTTAAAATTCATGAGTAAACCAGTTTTTTTTTTAACCTGAAAAATTTGGGGGGTGGGGTGGGGGTAGGGCTACAGGTCTGTATCTATCTATCTATCTATCTATTTATGAATATATGTATGGGCCAGGCCAGTACCAGATAGATGGGGAGTGTTTTGTGAACTAATTCACAGAGGAAAAGGAAAGAAAGAAAGAAAGAAAGAAAGAAAGAAAGAAAGAAAGAAAGAAGGAAAGAAAGAAAGAAAGAAAGAAAGAACACTACAATATTTGAAATGAACAATAATTTTAGTCCTGGGCTGTGGTGCAGGCTGGTGAGCAGCCAGCTGCAGCCAGCTGCAACAAATCACTCTGACCAAGAGGTCATGAGTTCGAGGCCAGCTCAGAGCCTGCGTTTGTCTCTGTCTTTGTTCTATGTTAAGGCATTGAATGTTTGCCTTATATGTGTATTGTGATCCGCCCTGAGTCCCCTTCGGGGTGAGAAGGGCGAAATATAAATACTGTAAATAAATAAATAAATAAATAAATAAATAAATAATTTTAACCAACATAAACTTAACAGTATTTCAGTGGAAGACCAGGGCCATCCAGTCCAAACCCCTTCTGCCATGCAGGAAAAAACACAATCAATGCACCCCCAACAGATGGCCACCCAGTCTTTGTAATAATAATAGTCTTTGTAATAATAATAATAATAATAATAATAATAATAATAATAATAATAATAATAATAATAATAATATCAGAAGCAAAGAAGGCAAGGTGAGGGGGGGGGGTCTGGTGGTGTGAAAAAGAGTCTGGACAGCAACAGAGGCGGGGAAGGGGAGTTCATTGTCCCAGGAGGATGCTAACTTCCAGCAGCTCAAAACTTTAATTTCCCCGCAGGAGGAGGAAAAAGGAGGAAGTGGGAAGCAGCATGGTTTTGCAGAGCCCCCCACTATCACCCACGGAGCCCCAAGGGCTCCACAGAGCACAGTTTGAGAGCCCCTGCCTTAGCGTGAGTATGAGACTATAGAAAGTCCTTGCTAGCAGGGGTAGAAGGAGATCCCACAGTGTTTCAGGACTCAAAGACATAAATTGGAAAATAAAAAAAAGTTTGCAGCAGGTGTCTAAGGCTGCTAAACATAGAGCTCTCCAAACAATATTCGTCTCAGCTCCATGAACGTAATGAGAAAACTCCGAGTTTAAATGAATAAGCAATAAATCATATTTTTTAAAATATATATATAAATCAAAGGTTTTCACGAGATATGTTGTATCCCCATACATTTTGTTATTATAATTTATGCATGTGTCACTATCTTTTTAAAGGATTGGTGTAACCTTTGATTTGCTAGTAAAACTGAATTGCCGTGTCGTGAAATGATGTATGTCGAAAAAGTGTGCCACCAACATGAAATGTTTGGAGTGGTCTGTGCTAGAGTTAGAGTAAGATCTAAAAGAAAAGGTTTACATTATGTACTACTGGTCGGGAAAAGAAGCATGACATTGATAGAATGATAGAAGAAAGGAAAATGAGATCTCAAAGCTGAAGCTAAGGGCTCGATTGTGTACTGTCACTATTTTCTTAGAGGAAGACAATATCCACTTCCAAAAATATAAAAACACAATCTGGAGAAGGGCTTTCTCAATGGGAAATTCAAAGAACCAATATCATTGGAAGGTTTGGTTAAATCTTGATGGCTAAAAGCCCTGTGTTTGAGCTGAGTGCCTCTGCTGTCTACCATTTGCCTTTTCAGTTTACAATACATATTTTCTGCTTCCCCATGACGATCCTTGATAACATCACTGTAAAGGTGTACATAGATTTTCATTATTTCCTGCTCCTATTACTCAACTTAATCCATGAAATTGTTCTCCTCCTCTTTCCAAGTGGGTCTCTCATAATTTCCATACTTACCTTCTTTTAGGGGTTGTTAGGATAGCAGTTACAGGATTTTCCATTTGTTACTGTTTCCATGTGCCTATAATGCTGGTGTCATTATTTGCTTACGATTTTTTTTCTTCACCTTCAGGCACTTGTTCCTAAACTTTGTTTTGGAGTCGCATCAAGTCACGGGCAGATAGGGGTAGCTGCAGTTTGCATCATACTGGAATTGCATGCCTCCTGAAACATGGTTTGTGTCACATGTTTGCTTTTGTTATATTTTAATTTGTGGTGGACAGGAATTTAATGAAGCTGCAGAAAATCTATGGGAAAGGTGTGTATTCTGTTATTGTTGTTATATGCCTTCAGATTAGCTCTGATCTATGGTGACCTTCTCATAGAGTTTTCTTGGTTGTTAAAGTGACTTTAAAAAGCTATGACCATGTAGTACAAATACACTTATAGGCTGAAAGGTTGCCTATGGCTTAGCCCTAACAAAATATCCCCATCACTGCCATTGCATTCTCTTCTTCTGCTCTTCCTCAGCTACTGGCACAAGATTTCTATGGATAACCATGGGAGACATAACTATTCTTGTAATGCTGATTTTGGGGAAGACCAATTACTTCTATGTTCTAATAGACATCCTCCTCTAAACTCAGATGTTTTTGCTGCATATCAAAGATAAAAATAAATAAATAAATACCTCCTTCCAGAGGTATCCTTGGGAGACAGAATGACAGCGAGGGTAAAGGCCAATGAATAAATCTTGGTAGCTGACAGAGTGGCATTTGAGCTAAACTTCTTTGCTGTTTGTCATTAAACTTCTGGTCTGCAAAGTTATTTGCAGTATGTTCCTTTCACTTACTTATTACTGTCCTTGATAATATCACTGCATAAAATACATAAACTTGCTTTGGTTCCTGCTCTTATTACTGAACTGAATCCAAGAAATTGAACTTTTGTTCTCTTTTTGTCCAGGATTCTAATACAAGACCTATATGGTGTTGGTTTCAGCTGGTCCATCATTCCAGATCCTGGGAATCCAAGGCAAACCCCATGAATTTCTGACACCAAAAACTGACTACTTGATTCATATATTATCATAATCATATTTTTCAACAAAAAAAGGAGAAAGCAATGGCTTCAAAATTTCATGTTATATTTTGTACTACTTTAAAATGTCATGTTCTTTATTGAAAAGACTTAATTGAGAATGAGAGGGCCCTTTCTACACAGCCATATAGCCCAGAAAATCAAGGCAGATAATCCACAACATCTGCTTTGAACAGGATTATCTGAGTCCACACTGCCATATAATCCAGTTCAATGTGGATTTTATATTATTGTGTGAAGGGGACCTAAGAAAGGCCTTACTTTCTCAATTTTGAGAAGAGCTCCCTCCCTTGTATAAATTTCTCTTAGGCCCCTTCCACATAGCTGAATAAAATACCACATTATCTGCTTTGAACTGGGTTATATGGCAGTGTGGGCTCAGATAACCCAGTTCAAAACAGGCATTGTGGGATTTTCTGCCTTGATATTCTGGGTTATATGGCTATATGGAAGGGCCTTTAGAGGTTCTGCTTTCATGCCTCAAATTTTCACCTATATTCGGATTTTTTTAGGGATACTAGCTATATAATTTTATATAATTTGCCCTTTAATATTTTTTTCCCTTATGGCAACAGTACCAATGGAACTACTTCTAAAGAGTTCTTTTTTTAAAAAAAAAATGCACCTTCAAGCACTTCTTCCAGTGCTTGAAGGTGCAATTGACTTGATGTGTTTTGATTTCACACCAAGTCATGGGCAGATAAGAAAGCTTCAGTTTTCCTTATACTAGTATTCATACTATAATTGCATCCCTCTTCATTCAGAGGTTTGGGTCACATGCTTGCAAAATCACACACTTTACATACCATTTTTGTTACTGTTGTGCAGGCATAGAAAAACACATTATTGTAGTGTCTAGGTAAGAATTAAATGAATATATGAGAAATCTATGGGTGAGCCATG